>NC_034196.2:20447619-20747619 GCF_002021735.2 Oncorhynchus kisutch | reverse complement strand
GGCTAAGCTTGAGAGCTAGCATATTAATTTCATTTCATTTGCGATTTTCATGAATAGTTAACGTTGCGTTATGGTAATGAGCTTGAGGCTGTATTCACAATCCCGGATCCGGGATGGCTCGACGCAAGAAGTTAAAGGACACTTTAATATTGGGAAAAGACGTGCAGAGAGCTTAAAACAAGAATCACGGAACACAGGAGTTGTATAAGGAACAATGATATCAAAGTCCCTTTGCTGTGCACTTTTCTCTAGCAAAGTGCAATTTGTCCTCTCTCCGCTACCTGGGAATTGAACATGTGAAAATGCCACGATACCCCACAATGACAAAGCAAAAATATATGTTTTTGTTGTTGTTAAAAAAACAGAAATACCTTACTTTGCATTCGGAAAGTATTCAGACCCATTACTATGAGACTCGAAATAGAGCTCAGGTGCATCCTGTTTCCATTGATCCTCCTTGAGATGTTTCTACAACTTGATTGGAGTCCACCTGTGCAATTGATTGGATATGATTTGGAAAGGCACACACCTGTCTACATAAGGTCCCACAGTTGACAGTGCATGTCAGAGCAAAAACCAAGCATTGAGGTCGAAAGAATTGTTCGTAGACCTCCGAGACAGGATTGTGTCGAGGCACAAATCTGGGGAAGGCTACCAAAACATGTCTGCAGCATTGAAGGTCCCCAAGAACACAGTGGCCTCCATTATTCTTAAATGGAAGAAATTTGGAACCACCAAGACTCTTCCTATAGCTGGATGCCTGGCCCAACTGAGAAATCGGGTGAGAAGAGTCTTGGTCAGAAATGTGACGAAGAACCCAATGGTCACTCTGACAGAGCTCCAGAGATCCCCTGTGGAGATGGGAGAACCTTCCAGAAGGACAACCATCTCTGCAGCACTCCACTAATCAGACCTTTATGGTAGAGTGGCCAGACGGAAGCCACTCCTTAGTAAAAAGCCACGTTAGCCCACTTTTAGTTTGCCAAAAGGCACCTAAAGACTCTCAGACCATGAGAAACAAGATTCTCTGGTCTGATGAAACCGATATTGAACTCTTTGACCTGAATGCCAAGCGTCACATCTGGAGGAAACCTGGCACCATCCCGATGTTGAAGCATGGTGTTGGCATTATCATGCTGTGGGGATATTTTTGAGCAGCAGAGACTGGGATCGATGAACGGACCAAAGTACAGAGAGATCCTTAATGAAAACCTGCTCCAGGGCGCTCAGGACCTCAGACTGGGGCGAAGGTTCACCTTCCAACAGGACATTGACTCTAAGCACACAGCCAAGACAATGCAGGAGTGGCTTAGGGACAAATCTCTGAATGTCCTTGAGTTGTCCAGCCAGAGCCCAGACATGAACCCGATCGAATATCTCTGGAGAGACCTGAAAATAGCTGTGCAGAGACGCTACCCATCCCACCTGACAGAGCTTGAGAGGATCTGCAGAGAAGAATGGGAGAAACTCCCCAAATATAGGTGTGCCAAGATTGTAATCATACCCAAGAAGACTCAAGGCTCTAATCCCTGCCAAAGGTGCTTCAACAAAATACTTAGTAAACAGTCTCAAAACTTATGAAAACGTGATATTTCCTTTTCTTTTCTTTTCTTTTATGTCTAATAACCTGTTTTTGCTTTGTCTTATATGGAGTATTGTGTGTAAATTGATATTGAGGTGGGAAAAAAAACAATTAAATCAATTTTAGAATAAGGCTGTAACGTAAAAACGTCTTTTTCATGTTGTTTTTTTGTGGGTTTTTTTGTGTTTTTTTTCACCTTTATTTAACCAGGTAGGCCAGTTGGGAACAAGTTCTCATTTACAACTGCGACCTGGCCAAGATAGCGCAAAGCACTGCGACACAAACAACACAGAGTTACACATGGAATGAACAAACGTACAGTCAATAACACAATAGAAAAGTCTATATACAGTGTGTGCAAATGTTGTAAGATTAGGGAGGTACGGCAATAAATAGGCCATAGCGGCGAAATAATTACAATTTAGAAATTAAACACTGGAGTAATGGATGTGCAGAAGATGAATGCGCAAGTAAAGATACTAGGGTGCGAAGGAGCAACAAAATAAATAACAATATGGGGATGAGGTAGTTGTGTGGGCTATTCACAGATGGGCTATGTACAGGTGCAATGATCGGTAAGCTGCTCTGACAGCTGATGCTTAAAGTTAGTGAGGGAGAAAAAAGTCTCCAGCTTCAGTGATTTTTGCAATTCGTTCCAGTCATTGGCAGCAGAGAACTGGAAGGTAAGGCTGTAACGGTTTTCTTGTGGTGAAGGAGAGGCGGATCGCAGAGTAGATATATTGATTAATGTTTAATAAAAAAAGATAAACACGAACACTACAAAACAATAAACGTGGAAAACCAAAAACAGCCCTATCTGGTGCAAAACACAAAGACAGGAACAATCACCCACAAAACCCAACACCAAACAGGCTACCTAAATATGGTTCCCAATCAGAGACAATGACTAACACCTGCCTCTGATTGAGAACTATATCAGGCCAAACATAGAAATAGACAAACTGGACATGTAACATAGAATGCCCACTCAGATCACACCCTGACCAAACAAAACATAGAAATATACAAAGCAAACTATGGTCAGGGTGTGACCCCCCCACCACCACCTTGTCCGCTTCCGTGGCCTCCTAACCACGGCGACCCTACGAAATGACCCCACTGGACAGAGGGGCAGCAGCTCGGGACAGAGGGGCAGCAGCTCGGGACAGAGGGGCGGCAGCTCGGGACAGAGAGGCGGCAGCTCTGGGCTGAGGGGCTCTGGCGGCTCTGGGCTGACTGGGGGCACTGGCGGCCCCTGGCTGACTGGCGGCACTGGCGGCTCCTGGCTGACTGGCGGCACTGGCGGCCCCTGGCTGACTGGCGGCACTGGTGGCCCCTGGCTGACTGGCGGCACTGGCGGCTCCTTGCAGACTGGCGGCACTAGCGGCTCCTTGCAGACTGGCGGCACTGGCGGCGCTGGGCAGACTGGCGGCACTGGCGGCGCAGGCGGCGCTGGGCAGACGGGTGGCTCAGGCGGCGCTGGGCAGACTGGCGGCACTGGCGGCGCAGGCGGCGCTGGGCAGACGGGTGGCTCAGGCGGCGCTGGGCAGACTGGCGACTCTGACGGCGCTGGACAGGCGGGAGACTCCGGCAGCGGAGACTCCGGCAACGCCGGACAGGCGGGAGACTCCGGCAGCGCCGGACAGGCGGGAGACTCCGGCAGCGCCGGAACATGCAGGAGACTCCGGCAGCGCCGGACAGGCGGGACTACCTATAGGGAGGAGACAGAGAGACAGCCTGGTGCGTGGGGCTGCCACAGGAACCACCAGGCTGGGGAGACCTTCAGGAGGCTTGGTGTTAGGAGGAGGCACCTGAAGGACCGGGCTGTGGGGGAGCACTGGAGCTCTGGTGCGCAGCCTTGGCACCACTTCCCCAGGCTGGATAACTACTCTAGCCCGGACCCTCCAGAGTGCAGACACAGGTTGAACCGAGCTGTGGGTAAGCACGGGAGATCTAGTGCTTACTACGCGCACCTCTCCCTTAGGCTCCACTCCCACATTTGCCCGGCACGAGCGGAGTGCAGGCATAGGATGCACTGCACCCTCCCAGCGCCCCGGAGACACAGCACGCAGAGCCGGCGCAGGATACCCTGGCCTGAAATGGCGTACCGGCGACCAGACACGCTGAGCAGGCACCATACGCCCTGGCTCAATGCCCACACTCGCATGGCACTTTCGGGGGGCTGCCCTATAGCGCACCGGGCTATGGGCACGTACTGGCGACACCGTGCGTTTTACCGCATAACACGGTGCCTGACCAGTAACGCGCTGCTTATAATAAGCACGGGGAGTGAGCTCAGGTCTGCTACCTGGCTTAGCCCCACGCCTCGTCTGCCCCCCCCCCACAAAAATTTTTTGGGGCTGCCTCTCGTACCTGTCGCGCTGCCGTGCTGCCTCCTCATATCGCCGCCGCTCAGCTTTCGCTGCCTCCAGCTCTGCTTTGGGGCGGCGATGTTCCCCAGCCTGTGCCCAGGGTCCCTCTCCGTTCAATATCTCCTCCCGTGTCCATGAGTCCTGTGATGCTGGCCGCTGTTGTTGCTGCTGCTGCTGCTGTCATCGCTGTCCTTTACCACACCGCTTGGTCCTTGGTTGGTGGGTGATTCTGACACGGTCGTCCTCCTCTTCATCTGAAGAGGAGAGGCGAGATGGATCGGAGGACCAAAATGCGGGGTGGTATGTGTTCATCATTCATTTTAATAAAGAAAACACTGAACACTGAAACCCTATACAAAAACAATAAATGAAATAACAACCGTGAAGCTAATGCGAACTGCGCTGAAACAAGCAATCAACATAGACAATCACCCACAAACATTTGGGTGGAGGAGAAATGGGGAGGCTTGGACAAGTTGCTGTGGGGGGTTCAGAGCTGTTGACTGGGGTCGGGGTAGCCAGGTGGAAAGCATGGCCAGCTGTAGAAAAATGCTTATGGAAATTCTCGATTATCGTAGATTTGTCAGTGGTGACAGTGTTTCCTAGCCTCAGTGCAGTGGGCAGCTGAGAGGGGGTGCACTTATTCTCCATGGACTTTACAGTGTCCCAGAACTTTTTGGAGTTTGTTCTACAGGATGCAAATTTCTGTTTGATAAAACTAGCCTTTGCTATCCTAACTGCTTGTGTATATTGGTTCCTAAGTTCCCTGAAAAGTTGCTTATCGCGGGGGCTATTCGATGCTAATGCAGTACGCCACAGGATTTTTTTGTGCTGGTCAAGGATTGTCAGGTCTGGAGTGATCCAAGGGCTATATATCTGTTCTTAGTTAAATTTTTTTTGAATGGGGCTAGTTTCCTTAATTTCTGCCTGACTGACGTGCCCAAAGTAAACTGCTTGTAACTCAGGCCCAGAAGCCAGGATATGCATATAATAGAAAACACTTTGAAGTTTCTAAAATGGTTATAATAATGTCTGAGACTATAACAGAACTGATATGACAGGCGAAAATCAGAAAAATATTGTAAAAAATTTTGCTACCAGGTTCTTATAATGGAAACCTATTGTTTCTATGTAAATACGTCTCCCTGATTGCAATTCCTATGGCTTCCACTAGATGTCAACGGTCTTTAAGGTTTCAGGCTTGTTTTTTGAAAAACAAGCAAGAATTTTGAGTTTTGGTGAGAAGAGCACCAGAACAATATCAGTCTTTCTGTGTGTGCAAGTCAGAGTGCGTGCTTACTAATTTTCCTTTCCTATTGAACATACTACTTTCCGTATGAAATATTATAGTTTGCTTACATTTTAGAGTACCTGAGGATTAAATATATGGACGAAGTTTAGAGGTAGCTTATTGGACTCCTTTGTCTGCACGTTGAACGAGTTGATTACTGAAATCGATGGCGCCAACTAAACAGACTTTTTGGGATATATTTTATCTAACAAAAGGACCATTCATGTTGTAGTTGGGACCCTTGGGATTGCAAACAGAGGAAGACCTTCAAAAGTAAGTGATTTATTTAATCGATATTTGGGATTTTATGAAGCCTGTGTTGGTTGAAAAATATGTTGATGTGGGGTGTCGTCCTCAGACAATCGCATGGTATGCTTCACCATAAAGCCTATTTGAAATCGGACAACACAGTTAGATTAACAAGAATGTAAGCTTTTATATTATATAAGATTTGTATGTTCATGAATGTTTAATATTATGATTATTTATTTGAATTGCGAGACCTCCAATTTCACAGGATGTTGTCGGCTGCTGTCCCACTAGCGGGACGCCTATCCCTAATTAAGATGGTGAGGAAAGCATTTTTAAAGTATAACCAGGCATCTTCTACTGATGAAATGGGGTCAATATCCTTCCAGGATACCTGGGCCAGGTCGATTAGAAAGGCTTGCTCACTGAAGTGTTTTAGAGACGTTTGACAGTGATGGGTTGTGGTCGTTTGACCGCGGACCCATTACGGACGCAGGCAATGAGGCAGTGATTGCTGAGATCCTGGTTGAAGACAGCAGAGGTGTATTTAGAGGGTAGGTTGGTCAGGATGATATCTATATGAGGGTGCCCATGTTTACGGATTTAGGGTTGTACCTGGTGGGTTCCATGATCATTTGGGTGAGATTGAGGGCATCTAGCGTAGATTGTAGGACTGTCGGGGTGTTAAGCATATCCCAGTTTAGGTCACTTAGCAGAACGAACTCTGAAGACACATGGGGTGCAATCATTTCACATATGGTGTCCAGGGCACAGCTGGCAGCTGAGGGGGGTCTACAACAGGCGGCAACAGTGAGAGACTTATTTCTGGAGAGATTCATTTTTAAAATTAGAAGCTCAAGCTGTTTGGCCATAGACCTGGAAATTACGACAGAACTTTGCAGGCTATCTCTGCAGTAGATTGCAACTCCTCCCCCTTTGGCAGTTCTATCTTGACAGAAAATGTTGTAGTTGGGGATGGAAATCTCAGAATGTTTGGTGGCCTTCCTTCGCCAGGATTCAGACACGGCAAGGACATCAGGGTTGGCGGAGTGTGCTAAAGCACTGAGTGAAACAAACTTAGGGAGGAGGGTGCTGGTGTTAACATGCATGAAACCAAGGCTTTTTCGGTTACAGAAGTCAACAAATGATAGCGCCTGGGGAATAGGTGTGGAACTAAGGGCTACAGGGCCTGGGTTAACCTCTACATCATCAGAGGAACAGAGGAGGAGTAGGATAAGGGTATGGCTAAAGGCTATAAGAACTGGCCGTCTAGTGCGTTGGGGACAGAGAATAAAAGGAGCAGATTTCTGGGCGTGGTAGAATAGATTCAAGGTGTAATGTACAGACAAGGGTATGGTAGGATGTGACCTAGGCGTTGAGTGACGATAAGAGAGGTTTCATCTCTGGAGGGACAAGATAAGCCAGGTCAGGTCTCCGCATGTGTGTGGGGTGGGACGGAGGAGCTATCTAAGGCATTTTGAGCGGGACTGAAGGCTCTACTGTGAAATAAAACAGTAAAAACTAGCCAAGACAGCAATAGACAAGTCATATTGACATTAGAGAGAGGCATAAAGGAATCACAGGTGTTGATCAGGAGAGCTAAGACAGCAATGGGTAAATGGCGATGAATGGGCAGAGCGGGTCAGTTAGGTACATACAGGACCTGAGTTCGAGGCTGGGGCCGACAGGTAAACAAAATGAGGTACCGTGTTATTGAAACAGTCCAGGGGGCATCAGCTGTGTAGCCGTTGTACTTTTACCCCACAATTGGTAGTTACGGTCTTGTCCCATCGCTACAACTCCCCTATGGACTCGGGAGAGTTGAAGGTCAAGAGCCATGCGTCTTCTGAAACATGACCCTGCGAAGCCGCACTGCTTCTTGACACATGGCTCACGTAACTCAGAAGCTAGTCGCACCAATGTGTCGGAGCAAACACCGTTCAGCTGGGGACCGAAGTCAGCTTGCAGGTGCCCGGCATGACACAGGGAGTCACTAGAGCGCGATGGGACAAGGACATCCCAGACCTCTGCCCCACTCTTGAGGCCTGCACTGTATGTCTACTGTAATATTAATAGTGATGTTAATGTATTATATTTATTCAATTGACAAAGTGTACATGCCTCTAGAAGTTATTTAAGTAGGTGTGTTTCACAGTGTTGTATGACCTGACGAAGATCCAACTCAGATCAATACATTGTGTTTATTGTGCCTCTGATTAAATCACCATGGGAGCATACCAGAGTTGAAGACATTCCTTTTTTCTTCTTTCCTGCACCTGAAAGTTGGATTTTTTCACTTCATTTAATATAACAGGCTTTTAAAATTCAATATTGGTGCACAATTTTTACTTATAATATCAAAGGGAAGCAAAATGCACTATTTTCGTGGAACGACACTGCAGAGGATGACACAGAATATTTCCACAACATATTACCTCAAGGCCCAGATTAGCCAATCTAGTTGATCAATTCTTAGCCTGGTCTCAGTTCCTCAGTGCATACAATACATTCACTATTCCCTCCAATAGGCCCACTGTGTCCTGTTTCACTATTAGATGCATCATATATGATGTTCAGGACATCGCCTCTCATGTCACAGCCGGTCACCCGAAACCATTGACGTCACAATCCAATTAAATTACATTACACATTCTCCTCTCAGAACATTTGGCTTCATGTGTATTGAGGTAGGTCTCTGCCACCCTTAAAGGGCTCTGGCTGGCCAGTCTGTTCATGCACATTGATGGGTCTGCATGTGAAGTAAGTCTGACGGTTTCTTCTGATAATGGTTGTAGGCTGTTCCAGGCTGACTCCTCTGACCTCTTCCTCTGACCTCTGACCTCTGACCCAATCAGCAGCAGCCCTAGCCTTGGGGGACTCCTCACTTCCTGTCTGGGAATCGATGACTGTCCATTCTGGACTCTCCTCCGCCTACACACACGTCTGGCTATCCTCTACATTGTGCCCCGAGCACTGGATAAAGTGTGTTAAGCAATGTTGTTAACAGTGTCACATAACTGTTTCACTTGGCTAGGGCTTCTGGGAGCATCAGATTGGGTCCGGGGTTCACAGCCCATCTATCAGGGTCCAGCCGGGGGGTGGGGGGGGACGCCTGATCCCTCTCTGGTTTGCCAGATCTGATTTCTACTGGCTGGCCCTGGATCTTTCCTCCACTTGACCCTGTTGATTCAGAACCAGGCTGCCAGTGTTTCAATTGATTGTGCACAACATCAGGGGTTGCCAACCCCAGTTCCCAGGGGTCAGGCCAACACAGTTTCCCATTCCAGCTCAGCTGTGAATGATCTAACGAGTATGTGACCCAAAACGATGGTCACTTTTTATCATTTGAACCTGTTTTGCATGAGATTTTCTTTTGTTACGGCATCAACATGTTGCACAGGACCGAGACTCCTCTCCCGTTTGACTCAAAGCATGTGTGTCAGAGAAACAATTTGAAATAAAATCTAAGAGTTTTCTTTTGCTTTTGTATTTCAAAGGAAAGACCTTCATTGATCAGAAAACTCTTTATGTTCAAGACCTTCGTAATCCCTTTTCAGGAGATTTATTTGTATAAAAATAATCCATGATATTTTACTCAATGCAGAGTCTACTTATCAATTTCCTAAATAAATACAAATATTCCAATTACGCTGAGACATTTCTTGGCTAACAGAGGCTATGTCTTTTCTCTTCTAATAACTGACCATATCTGACCATATCTGACCATATCTGACCATATCTGACCATATCTGACAATATTTGACCATATCTGACCATATTTGACCATATCTGACCATATCTGACCATATCTGACCATATCTGACCATATCTTATCATGTCCTCAAATTGCTGCCATGAATCAGAAGGGCTTAGTAACTGCATAAGAAAATAACTACTTCTCTGTGTAGGGATGTTTTTGCTCAATGGTTCAATGAAAACTAAAGACGTTCAGTTTCAATCACCCTGAATATGATGGCATGTTGCTCTGCTTGGCTTTCTTTGCATCCTGCTGTATTGCTGTGTGTACATATTGGTCCACCTTTGCTAGTATTTTTACACTATTGCTTTGCCAATAGTGGAGTCAACATGCATACTAACCTAGGGGAATATAGACATGTAATGCAGTAAATGGAGAGAGAACTGTGCAGTAACAATTGCCAATACAGCGGCCGGGTATCAGCCATTGACTCATCGGGTACTTTAATGCGCACATCAACCCTCAGGAGATGCAGACCTCCATGATACAGTGTATGATTATGCAAAGCTCACTGTTTTCTCCTCTGACTGGTGCCGGTTTCAAATACACACACACACACACACAGCAAACAACTGCACAATACCGGCATGAATTTTTCATAACATCATGCTCAATATACAAAATACAATAAGTGTTTCTTGTAAGACGACTCCCAGGCACTTACAGCACTTCAGTGTGCAGCGAGATCTCCTCCTCAGAGCTCTGGCAAGTAGGTTTGTCTGACTCACGTTGTCTCTAGCGGGCGACATCTGACGCTGCTGAAGCCCATGTCCGGTGGGGAAAGCTAACAGGCTTGCTGACTAAAAGGCTAGCTGGCTAACAGGATAGCCACAGAGTGGGTTTAGCAGCGCAGGTATATGATTTGCTAGAGAGGAACAAGGGACAAAAGGTCAAATAGAGAGTGAGAGACAGAAATTCCTGATATACAGTGCATTTGGATGTATCCAGACCCCTTGACTTTTTCCACATTTTGTTATGTTACAGCCTTATTCTAAAATGGATTACATTGTTTTATTCCCTCATCAATCTACACACAATACCCCATAATGACAATGTAAAAACACATTTTTGGACATTTTTAACAAACAGAAAACGGAAATATGACATTTTCGTAATTATTCACACCCTTTACTCAGTACTTTGTTGAAGCACCTTTGTCAGCGATTACATCCTCGAGTCTTCTTGGGTATGACGCTACAAGCTTAGCACATCTGTATTTCTCCCATTCTTCTCTGCAGATCCTCTCAAGCTCTGTCAGGTTGGATGGGGAGCGTCGCTGCACAGCTATTTTCAGTTCTCTCCAGAGATGTGCGATCAGGTTCAAGTCTGGGCTCTGGCTGGGCCACTCAATGACATTCAGAGACTTGTCCAGTCCTGCATTGTCTTGACTGGGTGCTTTGGGTCATTGTCCTGTTGAAAGGTGAACCTTCACCCCAGTCTGAGGTCTAGAGCGCTCTGGAGCAGATTTTCATCTTTGTCTCCCAGTCCCTGCCGCTGAAAAACATCCCCACAGCATGTGGTGCCAGGTTTCCTCCAGATGTGACGCTTAGCATTCAGGCCAAAGTGTTCTATTTTGGTTTCATCAGACCAGAGAATCTTTTTACTCCATGGTCTGAGTCTTTAGGTGCCTTTTGGCAAACCGCAAGCGGGCTTTCATGTGCCTTTTACTGAGGAGTGGCTTCCGTCTGGCCACTCTACAATAAAGGCCTGATTGGTGGAGTTCTACAGAGAGGGTTTTCCTTCTGCAAGGTTCTCTCATCTCCACAAAGGGACTCTGGAGCTCTGTCAGAGTGACCATCAGGTTCCCTGACCAAGGCCCTTCTCCCCTGATTACTCAGTTTGGCCAGGCAACCAGATCTAGGAAGAGTCTTGGTGGTTCCAAATTTCTTCCATTTAAGAATGATGGAGGCCACTGTGGTCTTGGGGACCTACAATGCAGCAGGCATTTTTTCTAAACTTCCCCAGATCTGTGCCTCGACACAATCCTGTCTCGGGGCTCTACGGACAATTCCTTTGACCTCATGGCTTAGTTTTGCGCTGACATGCACTGTCAACTGTGGGACCTTACATAGACAGGTGTGAGCCTTTCCAAATCATGTCCAATCAATTGAATTTACCACAAGTGGACTCCAATCAAGTTGTGGAAACATCTCAAGGATGATCAATGGAAACAGGATGCACCTGAGTTCAATTTCGAGGCTAATAGCAAAGTGTCTGAATTCTTATGTAAATATGGTATATTTGTTTAAAATATTTATATATATATATATTAAAAACACATATTTTCCCTTTGTCATTATGGGGTATTGTGTGTAGCTTGACGAGATGTTTTATTTATTTAATCCATTTTAAGATAAGGCTGTAACATAACAAAATGTCCAAAAAGTCAAGCGGTCTGAACACTTTCCGAATGCACTGTACATAGATACTTGGTGGGGGTGGCATGTTCAAGCCACCGTGATCCCCCCCTACCCAGATTCCCCAGACTTTCCAGACTAGCCTCATCCTTCATCCAGGCCTAGCTCACTTTCTGTCAGGTAACGTTTTCAGGTAGATTTGAGTGTTTAATATCAGACGAGACTTAAGCCACTGCTCCAAATACATCCCTCTGCCCTGTTATTTCCAAAATGGCCCCCGCTAGTTCCTCCAGAAATTTTTATTTCCTTGGATTTGTAGAATCCATGCCGCTGATGCTAAATAAATCTGGATCAAACGGTAAAAAATGTGTCAATCATACCCATAGGCCCATTTGATTTGGAATTTTAGGACCCCTTTATCATCTGTAGGATGTCTTTGACATAGAGCCTGGTGAAAGCGTTGCACATGGGGTCCAGTCCCCACAGCATTGAAGGTGGTTCCTCCCAGACACATATATTGATTCAAAGTCAAATACAAAATAATCCATAGTATGACCATCTAAAAACATTTCTATACTGTATGTCAGCTTAAAACCCCCCTCAATGGCTTTGACTTTTAAGAATTAAGAATAACAATATTAATCATGATGACTTAACAAAGCCACCAATAATATTGACGTAATCCTTAACTAATGCTTCCTGTGGTAAGTGATTGTCAGAGCGGATCATCACGGCCTATAGCTCTGATGACTAACAGACTAAATATACAAAATGCTCAATTACTTTACAGAAGTAGGATCTTAATTTGATCACCCTGTTGCAGGAGAACATTCCTGCAATGCAGGAAATGTAAAACTTGCAGTGTGTTTTGGTTAAAAAGGCTTAGAAAATTCTGACTTGATGTTTTAACCCCTACAAAAATTACCTTTAATTATAATCCACATAACAATTCACATTTCTTGTTGCTGCAAGATAGTTTTCCGACTGCAGAAAATTGGCTCAAATTAATATCCTACATCTCTGTCTCTCCTGCTTGTTTTGATCACAATGTTTTTCGGTATTCAGAACTGTAAATGATTGTATATTATATTGGAGCGAAAGGTTTTGATTGATAGTCAGATATAGTATAACAAGTGGCATGGTAATGACTGAAAATGACTGCAATGCAAAACGAATCAAAATGTTTTCTTTGCACAGGAATGTATTCCTGGCAAAACTACAATCATCAGAGCAAACAATTGCAGACCTGGGCCTCACAAATTGTGAGCATAAAGTCTCTTGTTTCAGATCAGCCTTAAACATATGTCAGCATTGCTTTTCCAACCAGCTAATCAGCTCGGGTGCAACAAAACACATACAGCACTCTTGACTTTGAATGAGAAGTCAGCTGTATGTTTGGGAAAAGAGGAGAGAGAACATGCAAATTATCATCTTGAACTTTATTGAGCCAAGCACATACAGTATGAGTTCATTTGCAGTTGTGATTGGCTAATGGAAGTGAGGCCTCCAATAACTCTTAAGGAGTCAATCTACCTGATTTAGAGGAAGTGATCTCATAGATCTCTTGATTGACAGCACTGTTATACTGTGACATAATAAACAGGGGGGCAATCAGGGAGAGAGAGAGAGAGGGATCTGTGGAGCCCATCAAAGACCTGCAGCGGCTCCACACTGCAGCCTGGAGCAAGAGGGGCCTCCTCAGGCCAGTTACAGGCCGCCTCTGGCAGCTGCCACCCCTCCTTGTGACCTGCAGTGAGAAGTCAAGTATTGTTTTTGAATTCATGAGCGCGGATCATAAATATTGCACACAAAAGGCTCGTTCCACCTCATGAAAAATGCAGTGAATGCGTGGCTTGCCTGCACCCCCCTGACTGGAACAGGGTTCTGATGGTGGACCTCAGGGACGTATCCATGTTTGTGTAGTATATCATTCTACCATTAGAAGCAGAAGAAGACAAGGTTTTTGCAAGTTAGACAATAGGGGACTTGAAACAGAGTTCAGACTCCTAATTAGAGCATGATTGACTAATGTTTTTTAAATAGGCAAACAACATGGCATCTGACAGTACATCAAACTTTTAAGAAATTGCAAAAATGCAAATCAAATCACTGCTCTGTAAAATAGCTTTTTAATCACAATGTCAAATCAAATCAAATGTTATTTGTCACAGGCACAGAATACAACAGGTGTAGACCTTACAGTGAAATGCTTACTTACAGGCCCTTAACCAACAATGCAGTTTTAAGAAAAATAAGTATTAAGTCAAAAAAATTGATCAGTACATTTAAAAAAAATAAAAGTAACAAATACTTTTAATAAAAGTAGTAAAATAATCCAGAGGTCCTGGATGGCAGGAGGCTTGGCCCCAGTGATGTACTGGGCCGCACGCACTACCCTCTGTAGTGCCTTGCGGTCGGAGGCCGAACAGTTACCATACCAGGCAGTGAAGCAACCAGTTAGGATGATATCGATGGTGCAGCTGTAGAACCTTTTGAGGATCTGAGGACCAATGACAAATCTTTTCAGTCTCCTGATGGGGAATATGTTTTGTCGTGCCCTCTTCATGACTGTCTTGGTGTGCTTGGACCATGTTATTTTGTTAGTGATGTGGACACCAAGGATCTTGAAGCTCTCAACCTGCTCCACTGCAGCCCCGTGGATGAGAATAGGGGCGTGCTCAGTCCTCCTTTTCCTGTAGTCCACAATCATCTCCTTTGTCTTGATCACGTTTAGGGAGAGGTTGTTGTCCTGGCACCACATGGCTCATTGTTGTCGGTGATAAGGCCTACAACTGTTGTGTCGTCGGCAAACTTGATGATGGTGTTGAAGTCGTGCCTGGCCATGCAGTCATGAGTGAACAGGGAGTACAGGAGGGAACTGAGCACGCACGCCTGAGGGGCCCCCGTGTTAAGGATCAGCGTTGCGGATGTGTTGTTGCCTACCCTTACCACCTGGGGGTGGCCCATCACAAAGTCCAGGATCCAGTTGCAGGGGGAGGTGTTTAGTCCCAGGGTCCTTAGCTAAGTGATGAGCTTTGAGGGCACTTTGGTGTTGAATCCTGAGCTGTAGTCAATGATTAGCATTCTCACATAGGTGTTCCTTTTGTCCAGGTGGCAAATGGCAGTGTTGAGTGCAATAGAGATTGCATCATCTGTGGATCTGTTGGGGCAGAATGCAAATTGGAGTGGGTCTAGGGTTTCTGGGATAATGGTGTTGATGTGAGCCATGACCAGCCTTTCAAAGCACTTATTGGCTACAGACGTGAGTGCTACAGGTCGGTAGGCATTTAGGCAGGCTACCTTAGTGTTATTGGGCATAGCCACTATGGTGGTCTGCTTGAAACATGTTGGTATTACGGACTCAGTAAGGGACAGGTTGAAAATATAATTGAAGACACTTTCCAGTTGGTCAGCACATGCTCTGAGTACATGTAGAGGTCTGTAATTTTTATCATAGGTACACTTCAACTGTGAGAGACGGAATCTAAAACAAAAATCAGAAAATCACATTGTATGATTTTTAAGTAATTAATTTACATTTTATTGCATGACATACGTATTTGATACATCAGAAAAGCAGAACTTAATATTTGGTACAGAAACCTTTGTTTGCAATTACAGATGTGATACGTTTCCTGTAGTTCTTGACTAGGTTCACACACACTGCAGCAGGGATTTTGGCCCACTCCTTCATACAGAACTTCTCCAGATCCTTCAGGTTTCGGGGCTGTCGCTGGGCAATACGGACTTTCAACTCCCTCCAAAGATTTTCTATTGGGTTCAGGTCTGGAGACTGGCTAAGCCACTCCAGGACCTTGAGATGCTTCTTACGGAGCCACTCCTTAGTTGTCCTGGCTGTGTGTTTCGGGTCGTTGTCATGCTGAAAGACCCAGCCACGACCCATCTTCAATGCTCCTACTGAGGGAAGGAGGTTGTTGGGCAAGATCTCGTGATACATGGCCCCATCCATCCTCCCCTCAATACGGTGCTGTCGTCCTGTCCCCTTTGCAGAAAAGCATTCCCAAAGAATGATGTTTCCACCTCCATGCTTCACAGTTGGGATGGTGTTCTTTGGGTTGTACTCATCCTTCTTCTTCCTCCAAACACGGCGAGTGGAGTTTAGACCAAAAAACTATATTTTTGTCTCATCAGACCACATGACCTTCTCCCATTCCTCCTCTGGATCATCCAGATGGTCATTGGCAAACTTCAGACGGGCCTGGACATGCGCTGGCTTGAGCAGGGGCACCTTGCGTGCGCTGCAGGATTTTAATCCATGGCGGCGTAGTGTGTTACTAATGGTTTTCTTTGAGACTGTGGTCCCAGCTCTCTTCAAGTCATTGACCAGGTCCTGCCGTGTAGTTCTGGGCTGATCCCTCACCTTCCTCATGATCATTGATGCCCCACGAGGTTGATTGACCGTCACCTTGAACTTCTTCCATTTTCTAATAATTTCGCCAACAGTTGTTGCCTTCTCACCAAGCTGCTTGCCTATTGTCCTGTATATCTTCCCAGCCTTGTGCAGGTCTACAATTTTATCCCTGATGTCCTTACACAGCTCTCTGGTCTTGGCCATTGTGGAGAGGTTGGAGTCTGTTTGATTGAGTGTGTGGACAGGTGCAGTTAATACAGGTAATGAGTGGAGAACAGGAGGGCTTCTTAAAGAAAACCTAACCTAAGGTCTGTGAGAGCCGGAATTCTTACTGGTTGGTAGGTGATCAAATACTTATGTCATGCAATAAAATGCTAATTAATTACTTAAAAATCATACAATGTGGTTTTCTGGATTTTTGTTTTAGATTCCGTCTCTCACAGTTGAAGTGTACCTATGATAAAAATGACAGACCTCTACATGCTTTGTAAGTAAGAAAACCTGCAAAATTGTAATTATTCGCCTACCTCCTCATGCCTTTTGCACACAATGTATATAGACTCTTTTTTTTAAATGTTCTGCTGTGTTATTGACTTGTTTATTGTTTACTCAATGTGTAACTCTGTGTTGTTGTCTCCATACTGCTATACTTTATCTTGGCCAGGTCGCAGTTGTAAATGGCAACTTGTTCTCAACTAGCCTACCTGGTTAAATAAAGGTGAAATAAAATAAAAAATAAAAAATCGGCAGTGTTTCAAATACTTGTTCTCCCCACTGTACGTGATTGTCTATTTTATTTTCCATTGTCCGGGTAGTCTTAAACATATGTCAGCATTGCCTTTCCAACCAGCTAATCAGCTCGGGTGCAACAAAACACATACAGCACTCTTGACATTGAATGAGAATTTGAATGAGTCAGCTGTATGTTTGGGAAAAGAGGAGAGAAAACATTGACATGCAAATGATCGTCTTGAACTTTATTGAGCCGAGCACATATACTGTAAGTAAATTTGCCGTTGTGATTGGCTAATGGCAGTGGTGGCCAGCACTGTAAGCAGCATTGTTTACTACCCCAACATAACTTTGCTACTGTAACAAGTAGTGTTACTATACACTAAGTATACCATACATCCTAATATTGAGTTGCACCCCCTGGTAGTCCTTCTTTAACCTGTCTCTTCCCTTTCATCTACACGGATTGAAGTGGATTTAACAAGTGACATCAATAAGGGATCATAGCTCTCACCTGGGTTCACCTGGTCAGGCTATGTCATGGAAAGAGCAGGCAGTTCTTAATGTTTTGTACACTAATTGTCTATCCCTACTGTATTCCCGGCATGCATTTCAATAGCTACAAAATACAATCAATCCCCAAGTCTACATAGGGGTCTTGGCATTCTCTCCTTCTAGACAGAGTCTCCTCACCAGTCTCCCCAGTGTTTTTGTGACTGCACCAGAGTCCCTGCATGGCCCTTCTCTCCCTAAGTGTCTGTATGGCCGCGCAACCAGAGGAGATAAAAGTAAAGCGTCAGGCCATAATTGGGTTATGGTGGCCGGTGATGGATTAAAGCGCAGGGAGGGAGCGTCTCTCCCAACATTAGGGTGTCTGAGATGTCACAGGCAGAGCTCTCTCATTAATCGCCCTGCCCTTACATTACTGCATTAGCTTTATTAGCAGCTAGAAGTCGGCAAGCACTTTAAGATTTCTCGCTGAGGCAGGATGAAGGACAGATATCTCTCTCTCTCTCCAGGGGAAGGGATCTATGCCCCTGGTAACCTGCTCACCTCCATCTGTAGGCCTTATCATAATGATGCTTTGATAGAGGAACCTGGAAAAGGACCCAAAAATGTCATTGCTTTTCTTACTGCATGCTTCTGTGATCATCAGCAAACAGCACACATGATGCATTTTGAAAACAAGATACAAACAAGCAGATTCACAAACAAACCACTGAAAATGAAAAATAATTGGCCACTCTCTTGGTTTGGAGTGTTTGTCAAACAAACATGAACCCAGAAACCCTGTTGCTCTTCTAAAGCCCCAACCAGCCCAGTGCTTTTACAATGCACACAGTAGCATTTTTGTATATTTTTAATATTAACTCAGCAAGTCAATTATGAACAAATTCTTATTTACAATGACAGCCTAAGAACAGTGGTTTAACTTGTTCAGGGGCAGAACGACAGTTTTTACCTTGTTAGTTCAGGGATTCGATCTAGCAACCTTTCAGTTACCGGCCCAACGCTCTAACCACTAGGCTACCTGCCACCCTGCCGCTACCTGCTGCCCCATTAACGGGCAATTCATCTCCACATCTCCTTTCCCGCTCAGCCCCAATCAGTCATCCCCTTCTCAATAACCTAATAGTTCTGATGTGTGAAAATTGATTTTTAGGAACATGGCTGCCCATCCCATCTCAATCTCCTTTCTTCCTCTCTCCAGATTTCCTCTGCCCATCACCATGATTTACACCATAGTTGTTGATTAATAAGCAAGAATTGATTTTGCTGTGTAGTAAAACATTCCATGCTTGTGTGGGTGTTGGTTGGCTGTGCAGCAGGACTAGCAGGGGAGGTGTATTTGCCCCTAAGCCTCCCGCCTCCAGGCATGCGGGAGGCTTGTGGGAGTTGAGACGAAGATGTACAGCATCTACATTAGACCGGGGGAGGCGGTGGCGTGCGGGAGGCATGTGGGAGTTGAGACGAAGATGTACAGCCTCTACATTAGAGTGATCCTGAGCAGCCCAGAGCCCCATCACTCTTCCCTATCTTCCCTCTCCAGAGACCAAAGTGAGCAGCTTAATCATCGCTGAGCTGTCCCTGATTGGCTTAAATGTCCCTGGGCCTTTACTGCAGCCCACTTGGCCAGGCAGGGGCAGCAGTGTCCAGCTCTGACCAGCCCTGGACATCATGGCTGACCATCTCGTCAATCAGCCTCACAGCAGGCGACCACCTGCGCAGGTGAGTACCATCTAAAGTAGTCCCTAACCCCTGGAGAGAAGGGGAGAAGACCCCATCATCTCGTTTTCAAGGTTCACTTTCTCAGGCCAGTGCAGGAGGAGGAGGAGAGGTTGTAGCCATTCTTCTAGTTAATCAGAATCTCAGAGAGAAGCACACAATTTCACATCAGCGGTCCCCTCGGTACCAAAAATGACACTGCTCCCGCTCCATTTTCCCCACACACACACACACACACACACACACACACAAACACACACACACACACACAAACACACACACACACACACGTAGCTGTATGTCTGACCGGTGGCTCGACAAGGCCGTTCACATGGAGGAGGAGGCGGGGGGACAGCAGCGGCTCCCGGCCCAGGTATTGGCTTTCCCCTGAGGGAGAGTTCTAATTAGGTAATTGACTGATACACAAAGCAGGTGCATGTATCCGTTACAGGAGGCTCGACCTGTTGGTTATTAAACATTGACCCTCTCTCCACCACTCGTGCCAAAGCCTGAGGCGCAGGGAAGAAAGTCCCCGGCAGGAGCACTCACAGGGATCAGACGCATTCGTAATTACACTTGCCGGTCACCCAAGTCATTTTTGTTGGCTTCACATGGAGGGTGAAATCGACGGCCACTCAGGTTTCTGCTGCTGATGGAGACCACATACGTCACTGTCCAGGGGTACGAAAGACATGGGATAGTCTGACAAAACAACAACAGACAAAACATGTAGACAACAAACTGTTTCTAGTTCTACAGGTAAGTAAGTGTAAGTGCTTCAGGCAATGGAGTGGCATAGGACATTAATCACACTATATTCATATTTACAAATGTGATTGGTTAGTGCAACTGACAATAGCATCTCAAAATATCCACAGAGCTGCCAAATAATCCACAATCTCCACAACCACTTATTTCCTTTCCACAGATACACCACACTATTCTTGTTTCAAGTTCCTTTTTAAGTGAGGTCGACATGTTCCCAAGTGAAAATCAGCATTGAGTCAATCTTGTGTATTTGAAGCAGTTTAGTATCTCTGAGAGAGTGATATGAAGTGTTGGGTTGCTGCCGGGCTCTCACTGCAGTTTATTCACAGAAGGAGGCAAAGCCTTCAGGATATGGATTGATAGAGGAGACAGGAATTGATTGGCTGAGTGTGCTGGAGCTCCAGCGCCATGGGAACGGGAGACGGCCATTTTAATTCCGCTGGACAACACGGAGCTACTGAGGAATAAATGCAACAGCTTTTGGGTCACAGTATTTTCAGGTCATATAAATAAAGCTAGTTGCTGCTCTCTGGCCGATGAAATATGATTTATTTGTCATTCCTTAAGACTGCCTCCTGAGCCCTCTGTGCAGCTTGGACAAACCCTCTCAACGTCAAAGAATGACATCGTCATCAGCAACAACAAACCTGCCAAGAAGCAGATGAAAGCATGTCTGTGGACCTATTCATGCTCAACCAAACCTTTTGAGATACACAAATAAATGTTAGTTGAAACCTTCTGGAAATATACACTTCAATGGTCAGATTGTTGTCCTTGTCGTGGGGGTGGGCTGAGGACAGGTGGTGACCCAGAGGGGGGTCTTCCCATAAGGAGGGAATCTGGACACCCACTGTGTTTAATCTGACACATCCCAGGGGACACTATGGAGTGAGCTCTGGAGAGCAGGGATTACAATGTATCAGCATCTCCTCTCCTCTCCCCTGCCTACCTGCCTGCCTCATCAGCAAGCGTTCTTATGGATTAGACTGGAGACAGTGACACTAGGATTACACGAGGGGATGATATTGGGTGTTTAACCCCAAACAATCTCTAATCTAATCTAACCTATTATAATCACTCTTTAGATAATAATTTACCCCGCTGGAAAATGTTGCATTCGCAAATGGAGAAAAAGGAGTATCCCCCAGTTCACCATGAGTTTATGCTATTCAGAAACCAACAAACCGTTCTATACCAGCCAAAAATGTGCCATCCACTAACAATACATGAATAAGAATTACAAAACAATGTATTCTTACACCAGTAACATGCATACATTACATAGGCAGCAAGACAAGTTCTGTGCTCCAGAACACAGTATATATACAGTCCTGAGATTGGAATCAGCAACATTCTGGTTACTCCAACTTCTAGACCATTCTGCAGCTTTGCTAAGAGAGACCTCATTAATCTTAAAGCAATGTCCTGCAGCGATGATCAGACAAAGATCATTTCCAGAGCAAAGAAACAAACACATCATTATTTCTGCTACCATACGTCAACCAGCAGCAGGGCAGATATGGAACAGTGTGTTAGGCCACAACCCTTATAAACCCTTTAACATCTGATGAAGTGCCCCCAGTTTTGCCTCTGAGATCCTATCAGACCAGATTAGTAGATATAGAATGATATTATCATACATGCATGACCAGCTGATCATACCATACCCAAAAGCTTAAACAATCAACCAAACAGTCTAATAAGCAGAGATATGGCTTGTAGCTTTGATTGGATTGGCAATGATTATGATTTACTAACATATAGCATCGATAAGAGGCTTCTCTTGACTAGCTAGGTACACATCTAATCCTTTCAAACATGTCTGGATGGTTTTTAAACGTTAGATTGGATTTCCTCTCAGTGATTTGGAGATCTAATGTTACTGGCCTGCTTTTTTCATGATCTTTTTGAGCCATGCCTTGTGTTGAAACATTTGGAACATCCACGAGAGCAACACAAATTGTAGGTTGGGTTTGTCTTACTGCTGTTCATTTCCTCTCCACAAACCACAAGCAGTGGTGAAGGAGCTGTAATCTGTGTGTTTGGATAACTGATTCACCCAGGCCAAGAAAAACACAAAATACCCACAATGCACTTATGTGTAAACGCATATGACGTTTCTGTGTTCCACAACCCTACTCACTATAAAACCTTCCTTTTCTCTGGGCTGTGTTCTCCTAGTCATAACTATAGAGGTGTATGTTCCATACCGTGGATGTCAATAACTGGGGTTTTCATACCTGCTCTTGTTTCTGTTCTGCTGAGACCACTACTCTCCTGTGTTTCTGTCTGTTGGAGACCACCACTTTTAAAAGACAACACTACTTCATGCTTAACTAATACCTTTCATCCCAAACACTATATAAAATAACTCCTTAAAACACCAAACGGCTCACCTTTCACCCTTCTGAATGTGACCTCTGAACCCTACGAAGCTCCAAGCCCCCTTTAAACCCTCATCTTCCCCTAAAAACCACCAGGCCTTATCCCCTGAAGAGAGGACTTTAGACATTTTTTTTCTTACTGCTTTCAAACGCTTTCCTGCAGCCACAAATAGGACTATAAAAGGTAAAAAGCGCAAATAAAAATGATTTTTACGAGATGGAAGGAGGGAAGGGCCTCCTCCCTATGTGCCTTGTTACATTGAGCTTGACCCCGGCATACTCCCTCCCTCCTGAGCACTGCTGGGACTTCACAGGGGTCGGACAGACTGTCAGGCTGACTCACTTCAGTCAAGGGATTAGTTAACAAAAATATTCATCTTTCCTGTTGCGGGGTTAATTCATGTTTCACTCGATTATCAACAACAGTAACATGCTGCCATTCGTCTTTTTGGAACCTCTTTCCTGTTCATGTAACAGCTATAATAAAGCATCCGGCTGAGATTGAAGCTATCCTAATATGGACACCGTACAGGGCATTTCTTGGAAAGTTGGATGGTATTGTGTCATCACGTGAGAAGCAGCCATTAAGATGAGTCAGTAGAATGACAAAGTCCTGAGTGAAATTATACTCCATGCCTTTGACCTGGACAAGAGAGGACTCTACTCCAGAGTGTCTGGGTCACAGAGTCATCCCAGAGAAAGACAGAGACAGACACCACATGCACTGATTAAAACAATAAATCTGATTGGTTTTCCCTCTCCGTTTTTACAAGGAGCCCACGATGTGTGGGAGCTTTCCCCGGCCTCTTTCATTCCTCTCCCCAGGTGCTCTCATGTCGCATGTGAAACCTGATCACAGTTAAAAGTGCCAACTCTGAAGAGGAAAAATGCTTTTAGGAACTTTTAAAACTGTGTTTAACAGTGTATTTTTAGTGCCCACTAAAACCTGGGCTGCTGCACCACATGGAAAGGAGGAGACACAGAGCAGCTCTCGGCAGGCAGAGAGAGAGAGAGAGAGAGAGATGGGGGCCTCTTCGCTCCCTGTCATGCAACGCCATGCCCTCCCGGGTCTCTGACATTCCTGCCTGTGCCCTTCTACTCTCTCTCAGTCACACAGACAGTGACAAGAACACTAGGACAGGAGAAATGCTGAGAGGGAACTTTTACCTAAGATAAATCTAGAGACCTGAAATCATCCTCCTCAGTGTCTTGAAAGTTCTTCCTGGTATCTCTGCTACAGGATGTGCTCTTCACTCAAAATGGCCACCTCAGCCTTTTGGTTCTTTACCCTGCTGACACTTAATGCCCTCTGGAAAGTTTTTACTTGGTGTTATACAAAAGGCTGTAAACTTGGGCTGTGGTGTTTTGGGGATGTAACCTGAGCGAGTGACACTGAGAGTGGCATTGCACATTTATTGGCCCAAGATTATATTGATAACTGTAACATCGTCAGACAGGACAGTAATCAAACCATTCCATGGTACCTAGAGATGTGAAAGTAATAGAACTGTGATATCAAGATTTGAAATATCTGTAGCATTATGCTGTACTAGTGCCATGATCACAGATAAAGCATGGACTTTAAGCTGTGATCAACACAGCGTTGTGCTGTGGTTACAGTTTGTTGTACAGTACCTGACTATCATCACGTACATTTGCATGGTAATATGTGAGAAATATAATGTCAAATATAATGGCTCATAATGTCACAAACAGTAAAAAATTACATAACATCATATTACGGCCATTGAGATGGCCATTGGGAACTCAAATTCTTCCTTTCACCTTTCTGGCTTATCTCATTGGAACTCAAAGTGGGTGAACCGGTCCCGAAAACAGGCTCACCTCCCCCTATAGACCATCCTCTCTCTCTCTCTCTCTCTCTGGGCCGGGGTCTGATGGCAGATCCATTGACCCCTTCATTCCTCTGCTTGTAAAAACAGCCACAGGGGTCCCAACAAGTGAAGAAATGGAAGCCATGTGACACAAGACAGCACCTATAAATATGCGAAAGATCACAGGGACACTTAATGCTGGGGAGGGCAGACTGTTTTTTTACCACCACGTCTACAACGTCTTAAAAAAGGCCTGTCGTGTCATATGAAACCAATAAAACTCAAACACTTCCTCAATGGCAGAGAAAGGCCCCTAACCTGCCACAACTCACTGTCTACAGCCTGGGATGGGCTTTTTTCTCTCTCTCTCTGTCCTCCTCTGCTACTCTCACGACAGTCTGTACCTCAATAGAGACACACCTCAGAATTCAGGGCGAAGGAGGAGGATTCTGTTTCAGCATATATGGAGCAGGAAGCTAGTTCTAATTCATAGTGAGCTGTGATTAAGGTCAAAATGAGTGGACTATAGACTTGACTGACTGGGCAGGGCTGGGCAGTAAAGACCTTTAGGACAGTGTTATATAGAGGAGTTGAGAAGGAGGGATCTACTTCGTCAAGTCCTTCCAGCAGAGCAGAGGTGGAACAACATAAGGTGGAAGTGGTGCTGTGTTCTGGGGCCAGTCCTGACACAACAGGGTCTAGTGTCCTGTCATTTGAGTCAGCCTGACCCAGCTAGGGGGCTCTTTACGTCAGGGCTTGGTTTGATTACATCATTGAATGTCAGTGCCCTAAGTTTGAGCTGTCTCTGTTACTCAATAATAACTTCTACCAACTGCAGATGGTGTTGTTTTTGATGGTTGCGAGAATTCGAGGCAATGTGTCATATACCAGTTCACGTTAAATGGCATCTCAAATTAAGAATGGATACTGTTATCAGTAGCATTAATCAAATTATATTTGATAGTATAGGTTAGGTATAAGGAGTAAGACATTAATCAAAAATGTAACATTATAATGGATTCATTAAGTTGACCCTTAGATTCATTAGCGTGACTGTAGGAACACAACCTTTTGCTTGTTCCCACAGTAGCTGTGGCTTTTTGGAATGTGACGGTCTGTCGTTAGAAAGTCTAGAAGTTTTGTGTAAAGCAAATATTCTTCTAAAATGTGAGAATTGTCGGAATTCATTGAGAAATGTCATACTTTGGTTCTAATGAACGTGTAAAAAATGTCCACAGCTTCACAGCTATTTCATACAGAATCAAAGTAATTTACCATGCAACACACAATGCAGTAGCCTATATACAGTATATTACATACTTATCAAAATATGTCACATTGACCATGTCTGGAGAACTGTATTTGCGTCGAAAATTGTAGGCCGTTTGGGTATCAGAAAAAATCTAATTTGATGTAAATTTTAGAAAATGTAGTATGCTTTAATCCGCAACTGCACCGGGAAAAAAACTTATTTGGTTGAAAACTGCCTATGTGGCATCAATATTAAGTCATTTATTGTAGTGTCAGAATTGATAACAAAGTGTAAATAGTATAATGTTGGTCATAAAGTCAATCTCATCCAAAATTAAGATTTGCGTGATGATTAGGAAAAAAATTGTTTGTCACGGCGCTGACAGAGATGGCCGCATCGCTTCACGTTCTTAGGAAACTATGCACTATTATTTCTTACACTGCTACCCCAGGAAATCTAAAGTCTTACTACATACAGTTGGGAGGAACTATTGGATATAAGAGCAACATCAATTTACCAACATTATGACCAGGAATACGACTTTCCCGAAGCGGATCCTCTGTTTGGTCCACCACCCAGGACAATGGATCGGATCCCAGCAGGCGACCCAAAACAATGGCGCCGCAGAAGGGGCAGACAGAGCGGTCTTCTGGTCAGGCTCCGTAGATGGGCACATCACCCACCACTCCCAGGTATACTACTCGCCAATGTCCAGTCTCTTGACAACAAGGTAGACGAAATCTGAGCAAGGGTTGCCTTCCAGAGGGACATCAGTGATTGTAACATTCTCTGTTTCATCTAAACATGGCTCACTCGGGATACGTTAGAGTCGGTACAGCCACCTGGTTTCTTCACGCATTGCGCCGACAGAAACATAGAAGGGCGTGGGTGTATGATTAACGAGTCGTGGTGTGAATATAACAACATACAGGAACTCAAGACCTTTTGTTCACCTGACCTAGAATTACTTACAATCAAATGCCGACCGCATTATCTACCAAGAGAATACTCTTCGATTATAATCACAGTCATGTACACCGCCCCAGGCAGACACCTCGACGGCCCAGAATGAACTTCATTGGACTCTATGTAAACTGGAAACCACATATCCTGAGGCTGCATTCATTGTAGCTGGGGATTTTAACAAGGTTAATCTGAAAACAAGGCTCCCTAAATTTTATCAGCATATCAAATTCTGGATCATTGTTACTCTAACTTCCGCGACGCATACAAAGCCCTCCCTCGCACTATTTTCAGCAAATCTGACCACGACTCAATTTTGTTGCTCCCAGCCTATAGACAGAAACTAAAACAGGAAATGCCCGTGCTCAGGTCTGTTCAACGCTGGTCCGACCAATCTGATTCCACGCTTCAAGATTGCTTCGATCACGTGGACTGGGATATGTTCCAGATAGCATCGTACAACAACATTGATGTTTACGCTGATTCGGTGAGCGAGTTTATTAGCAAGTGCATCGGTGATGTTGTACCCACAGCGACAATTAAAACCTTCCCCAACCAGAAACCGTGGATTGATGGCAACAGTCAAAACTGAAAAGCACGAACCAGTGCTTTTAATCAGGGCAAGGTGACCGGAAACATGACCGAATACAAACAGTGTAGCTATTCCCTCCGCAAGGCAATCAAACAAGCTAAGCGCCAGTATAGAGACAAAGTAGTGTCACAATTCAGCAGCTCAGACATGAGAGGTATGTGGCAGGCCCCGTCGCGGACCCCGATGTCTTGCTCCCAGACAAACTAAACAACTTCTTTGCTCGCTTTGAGGACGATACAGTGCCACCGACACGGCCCGCTGGGCGAGGTCAGTACAGGTGCATCAAAGCTGGGACCGAGAGACTGAAAAAAAGCTTCTATTTCAAGGCTATCAGACTGTTAAACAGCCATCACTAACATTGAGTGGCTGCTGCCAAAATACTGACTCATCTCTAGCCACTTTAATAATAAAAAATTGATTGTAATAAATGTATCACTAGTCACTTTAAACAATGGCACTTTATATAATGTTTACATACCCTACATTACTCATCTCATTTGTATATACTGTATTCTATACCATCTACTACATCTTGCTTATGCCGTTCGGCCATCGCTCATCTATATATTTATATGGACATATTCTTATTCATTCCTTTACACTTGTTACTATTACTGCATGGTCGGAACTAGAAGCACAAGCATTTCGCTACACTCGCATTAACATCTACTAGCCATGTGTATGTGACCAATAATCTTTGATTTTATGTGATTTAATGAAGGGTACACCACAGTTTTCTTTGGGTTGGGTTTATTTCATATGCACAGCTGGCAGCACCAAGTAATTCTCTATTCGGAGCGCAGCTGCACAATTGTAATGCCCATGGTAAATTTGGTTTGACTTTGGATATCCCTATGGGGCTAGTTAGGAACCATCTGTAAATGACACAATGTACATAGGAAAACATTTTAAAATGTCAATTGATTCAAATTTCAATTTCTTAAAAACCTCAAACCAGCCATAAATTGTATAAATTAATATACAAATATTGATAGCAATTTAATGAGAAAACTCAAATGTGTGCAACATGAAAAAATTGTTCCTTTCACGTTGTGTAAATTATTGACGAACTCCAACTAGCCCCACAGATAAGCTATCTAAAGTCAAACCCATTTTGGGGTTTGACTTTCGCACACTGTTTCAAATTATGTGTGATTGTAACTGTGTACTGTTTTGGCAGAGTGAATGTACAGATGCTTCCAACGTGCGAACACACACACAAGAGGCACCCACATCAAAGCCTCCAAGACGCAAATCTAATTTGAAAAGGAGGATGGAAAAGGAGGGTTGAAAGTAGGTGTGAAAGGAGAGTTGATTTCCATTTTTCATCTAGTACGAATTCACTGCATGCTATTAAAGAAAATAATTGTATTTTCAGACCCACAAGTGATTGACAACAGCTGCTAATCTGATAAAGGGAGCTACACTAAAGCAGCATATGACATGTATACTGAATAGTACAGAGCTCAGCATTACAGTTGAGCAAACATAATTCACTTCATGAACTATTCATTTCAACAGGTTTGTCCTTGTTAATATCAGAATCTCTTCAATCGAGAAGTACCTGGTTCCAATACGTCATCAGTATCATTTGTAGAGGTATTTGGTCTGACAATGTGCAGTGGGCCAGGCCTGGTGAGATGATGCCATCCATCACTCCAGCACCTAGTGCCAGAGCTGCTGCTGCAACATTATGAGCTCACAGGAAGGAAATGGAGGGCCTGCAAGATGAGCCTGGCTATAATGAGGGGTCTGTACTAGACCTATGCCCCGTCAGAACACAAACATGTACACACACAGAGAGAGAGAGAGAGAGAGAGAGAGAGAGAGAGAGAGAGAGAGAGAGAACTACAACAATAACCTCTGTCAGGGTCTCAGACAAAAGAAGGGGGGAAATAATCTTAGTGATAAATAGGAGTGTTCCTCCAGAGGGACGTTGAAGAGAACAAATAGCTTCTTTAATTTACCCATGGGGATTTGCAATTAGTGCCCAAAACATTCTTTGTACTGTTGAGGAGAAGGCCTCTCTTTGTGAGGTGAATGGCTGTCTGGCTGCAGAGTATTGCTTTCTTCGACTGGTCCGACAGAGGGGAAAAGGATATGAGGCTGGTTTACTGTACTGTATTACAATACAGGCTTCTGGGTGATGATCTCATTTTCACGGTGTTGCATGTCAACTGGTCCTTTAAAGTGTTTATTTCCGATCATGTACAGTAAGGTTTTACATTCATGTGATATTTTTGTGCTTATTGCGTTTTTAGTATATATTTAAAGTGTATGAACACTTCAAATGAAAGATACATGGATAATTGGTTAAGTTGGAAAATGTTTGAAAGAATAGAACAACTAGGAGAAAACTCCAATATGTTCTTAGCAACCAAACATACATACACCCTGACATCCTTATGTAGCCCAGTCCAGAGAAGGAATTTAGATCCATGACTATATACATTAGTTGGGTATTTACAACTAGAAGAGCATGCTGAATACAGCTGACAACTGAGCGCAGATGTGCCAAATATTATTGGATTTTTGAATACTCATCACATGCTATAGACTAACATAGGCCCATCATTCCTTTCAAATGTACCATCTGTGACCTACAATCAAACATTTACACTGAGTGTACAAAACATTAAGAACACCTTCCTAATATTAAGTTGCACCCCCAAGGTGTCGAAAGTGTTCCACAGGGATCTTAGGCCCATGTTGACTCCAATGCTTCCCACAGTTGTGTCAAGTTGGCTGGATGTCCTTTGGTTGGTGGACCACTCTTGCTACACATGGGAAACTGTTGAGCATGAAATATCCAGCAGAGCTGCAGTTCTTGACACAAACCTGTGCATCTGGCGCTTGGCGCCTACTACCATGCCCATGTGTATCAAGAATGGTCTAGGACTAAAAGGCTTCTCAACAGCTTTAACCCCAAGTCCTAAGACTCCTGAACAGGTAATCAAATGGCTACCCGGACTATTTTTATAGTTACGCTGCTGCTACTCTCTGTTTATCATACATGCATAGTCACTTTAACAATACATTCATGTATATACTACCTCAATAGCCCAACTAACCAGTGCCCCCCGCACATTGGCTACCCGGACTATCTGAATTGTGTACTACTGTATATAGCCTCGCTACTGTATATAGCCTCGCTACAGTATATAGCCTCGCTACTGTATATAGCCTCGCTACTGTATATAGCCTCGCTACTGTATATATCCTCGCTATAGTATATAGCCTCGCTACTGTATATAGCCTCGCTACTGTATATAGCCTCCCTACTGTTATAGCCTCGCTACTGTATATAGCCTCGCTACTGTATATAGCCTCGCTACAATATATAGTCTCGCTACTGTTATAGCCTCGCTACTGTATATAGCCTCGCTACTGTATATAGCCTTGCTACAGTATATAGCCTCGCTACTGTTATAGCCTCGTTACTGTTATAGCCTCGCTACTGTATATAGCCTCGCTACTGTTATAGCCTCGCTACTGTATATAGCCTCGCTACTGTTATAGCCTCGCTACTGTACATAGCCTCGCTACTGTTATAGCCTCGCTACTGTTATAGCCTCGCTACTGTACATAGCCTCGCTACTGTTATAGCCTCGCTACTATATATAGCCTCGCTACTGTTATAGCCTCTCTACTGTATATAGCCTCGCTACTGTATATAGCCTCGCTACTGTTATAGCCTCGCTACTGTATATAGCCTCGCTACTGTTATAGCCTCGCTACAGTATATAGCCTCGCAACTGTATATAGCCTCGCTACTGTTATAGCCTCGCTATAGTATATAGCCTCGCTACTGTATATAGCCTCGCTACTGTATATAGCCTCCCTACTGTTATAGCCTCGCTACTGTATATAACCTCGCTACTGTATATAGCCTCGCTACTGTATATAGCCTCGCTACTGTTATAGCCTCGCTACTGTTATAGCCTCGCTACTGTATATAGTCTCTCTACTGTATATAACCTCGCTACTGTATATAGCCTCGCTACTGTATATAGCCTCGCTACTGTTATAGCCTCGCTACTGTTATAGCCTCGCTACTGTATATAGTCTCTCTACTGTATATAACCTCGCTACTGTATATAGCCTCGCTACTGTATATAGCCTCCCTACTGTTATAGCCTCGCTACTGTTATAGCCTCGCTACTGTATATAGTCTCTCTACTGTATATAGTCTCGCTACTGTTATAGCCTCGCTACTGTATATAGCCTCGCTACTGTATATAGCCTCGCTACTGTTATAGCCTCGCTACTGTATATAGTCTCTCTACTGTATATAGCCTCGCTACTGTTATAGCCTCGCTACTGTATATAGTCTCTCTACTGTATATAGTCTCGCTACTGTATATAGTCTCGCTACTGTATATAGCCTCGCTACTGTATATAGTCTCTCTACTGTATATAGTCTCGCTACTGTATATAGCCTCGTCACTGTTATTTTTCACTGTCTTTTTACTGTCGTTTTTTATTTCTTTACTTATCTATTGTTCACCTAATACCAATTTTTTCTTAAAACATGCACTGTTGGTTAGGGCCTGTAAGTAAGCATTTCACTGTAAGGTGAACACCTGTTGTATTTCGCACAGGTGACAACTAAACTTTGATTTGATTTGTTCAAAAAAACATAAATCTTTTGTCTTGCCATTCACCCTCTGAACGGCAAGACATACACAATCCATTTCTCAATTGTCTCAAATCATGTATTAACTTGTCTCCTCCCCTTCATCTACACTGATTGAAGTAGATTTAACAAGTGACATCAATAAGGGATCACTTTATCTGGATTCACTTGGTCAGTCTACGACGCTGGGCGCACAATTGGCCCAGCATCGTCTGGGTTTGGCCGGGGTAGGCTGTCATTGTAAATAAGAATTTGTTTTTAACTGACTTGCCTAGTTAAATAAAGGTTATATATATTTTTTTTTAAATAGCTTATTCCCCAATCATCATCCCTCCATGTTTGCCTTTGCCGTCTGAATAGGGCCTGAAGCCTCAAGGAGAGTGACTGGACTTGGCAGTATGGAGTAAATGGTGGAGATAATGGTGGAGGTGGTGGTGGTGAGGGGGTGGAGATAGTGGTAGTGGTGAAGGTGGTGAGGGGGATGAAGATAATGGTAGTGGTGGAGGTGGTGAGGGGGTTGAAGATAGTGGTAGTGGTGGTGGGGGGGTGAAGATAGTGGCAGTGGTGGAGGTGGTGAGGGGGGTGAAGGGAGTGGTGGAGGTAGTGAGAGGGGTGGAGATAGTAGTTGTGGTGGAGCTGGTGGTGAGGGGGTGGAGGTGGTGAGGGGGTGGAGGTGGTGAGGGGGTGGAGATGGTGGTAGTGGTGGTAGTGGTGGAGGTGGTGGTGAGGAGGGTAGTGGTGGAGGTGGTGGTGGGGTTGGGGGGGGTGAATCCTTCAGTGGAGTGGGCTAGAGCACTCTCCCCCTTCTCGATCTCTCTCCCTGCCCTCATCCTCCTCCTCTCCTCCACTAGGGCCTGGCTGGAACCTGCCTCTGATGCTGAAATGCTTTAATCAGCCCAGGATCCCTAATGAATGGAGACTTAGAGTCTGCAGAGGAGAAGAGGAAGAAGGAAGGCAATTTCTGGAAATGATTACTGGCTAATTTCCTTGTTTATCCTGCCTTTGAAAGGTTGAGACCCCACGCCTCCTTCCTCCTCTCACCCGACGGTCCTTCACTCTCCACTACCGCCTGCCCTGCACCCCAAACCCTTGCCCATTTCCCCTCTACTCAAACCTCTCTCTCTCCCTCTCTCTCTCTACCTTGCTCTCTTCCTCTCTTTCTTTCCCCCCTTCTCTATCTCTCTCCCTCTCTCTCTGACTGTCACTCATTTCTGTATCATTGTTGTCTCACTTCTTAACATTTGGCACACTAGAGCAGACCCGGCCTTGCCTCTTTCATGTCTGCTCCTGGCCGTCTCTGGCCCTTGTTGGGCTCAAGTGGGGGAGCCAGCTTAGTACTGAAGTTAATGGCTGGAAATCTCCAACTAACCTACCCAACAGCTGTCCCTCCGGCCTCTTTCTTTTCCTCTCCTTTCTTACCGTTTCCCTCTTGTTGTTTTGTTTTCCTCCCTCTCTCTCCTCCCAGACCAATCCCTCCTAAATAAGGGAGGTTGAAGGCAACGGGGGCCTCTTGTTGATAAAACAACCACTCCAGCAAATTTTTCAGAAATTTGCTTTTTTCCACCGACAAGTGGCTCGAGGCCGGAAGAGAGGGAGGGGAGGAGGGGCGCCAGGGAGCGAGTGTCTAAAGCTCTTTTTTTCTCCTTTCACTGTGAAGAAGAATAGAGGAAAGCTGGCCGTTGGACATGTCTATAATTTTCAATTCACCCTCAAAGGCGCTGGGAGCTTTGGGTTTCCTGGCTAGTGCTTGGTAATGACGCCAATGGACCCTGGTCTGTAGAGCCTACCCTTATATCCCCTCAACTCCCCTCCATACAGCTTCCTCTCCCTGCTATTCTACCTGGCACTTCCCTAAGCCATCAGCTGGAGATGGGCTACTCTATACGGGCTGGCCGGGGGAAATATGTTCTGAACCCTAAAGTGGCTGATAGGAGGACCAGTGGGATGGTGGTGTGTAATGACTGAAGGTTGAACTATGCCCGGCAAGGAATTGAGATAGCTTGGGTAGAGTAAAATGCCTGTTAACCTTTGAACAAGTACATAAACGGATAATAGCAGGTCTCTCCGACTTATTCTACCCCAAATGATAATGGTGATAATCATAATAATGTACAATCATCTTCTATAGAGGAAAACATGCCCTTTGAAGATGTTCATGTCTTTATGCGAGTCCATGCTTTGATCAATGCTTGTACAAGGAGCCCATTAAATGTCATTATGCCTTTCATACACAAGCCTAATGTCCCTGTTTTGTTTCGGCTGTAAGAAGAGAGAGATCTGACCAATGCTTCTTCCTCCCCCAGACAGACAGCCCTCTTACACCCCTGTGCCCTGGAGAGACAGGTGACAAGCTCCCATCACACCTCAAAATGCCCTCTGTGTGTCCACACAGTACTAATTTGGGCTGGCAAGAAAGCATTTAACCAGGTCCTGGATTAAAGGGACACTCATGCAAAAACCAGGCTTACTGCCACCCCCTATCCCCTCAAACCTTGTGCATGTATAAACACACACATATACACACACACGCGCACTGATGTCATTATGACTGTGGTCACACGCTGTGAGTGCTGATGAGGGAGATGTCAGTCGACATGCCCTGGAACAAGGTATTTGTTGTCCTCATCACACCTACCTGTTCCCTCACACTTGGCTTACCCTACCCTCCTTCCCTCCCGCTCTCTTTTCCTCCCTCCATCCCTCCCTCCATGTGGCCTGGTTAGAGCTAGTCGCCTCCGGAGAGACCCGATCCCTCCCTCCATGTGGCCTGGTTAGAGCTAGTCGCCTCCGGAGAGACCCGATCCCTCCCTCCCACACTGACAGTATCTGTAGTATCTGCAGCGCTGGCACCCATTTACAATGCCACCCTACTGGCCCACACCACACAAACAAAACCTCTCTCTCCCTCTGCCTCCATCTCTATCTCCAAACGCCCAGACAAAGAGGCCTCTCCTCTTTTAATTCTGCAATGTCAGACCTGTCAGCTTTTCACTTGGAATTCATCTCCGCTGGCTTCTAGCTCATCAGCTGTCGTAAGTTTAGCACCCAGTCACAGGGGGGACCGACGGATCAAGCTAAGGCGGATTGACACCACTGGTGTGAAAGAAGATTCTAATTCTGGATAATTAGCTGACGAGAAAATACAAGAGGGAGAGAGAGGCGAGGAAGGAGGGAGGATAGAGGAGAGGAGAAGTGGCAGTGCGTCGTAAGCTCTTTTGTTAACTGTCTATCTCTCGTCCGTCCGTCCCTCCTTTCTCCTCCCCTGACCTCTTTTGGGAGACTTTGTCTTAGGGTCAGTGAGTCTCCTTTACTCCTAATGAAGTGACACAACCCCCGGACCCCATTGGCTCTGTGGCTGTACACAATAACAACAGCTTTATAGTATCCTAATACTGGCAGGGCCATAGAGAGAAGCATCAAAGTTAGTGACCTCTGAATCTCATGTACCACTGATTATTACATGATTATTCCTATTTAACCAGGTAGGTTGTTGAGAACACAATCTCAGTTACTACAACAACAACCTGGGATGTGAAGCAAAATAGACATCTGGAGGATATTTTGAAAGATGTGCAGTTGTCTTCAATTCTATCCTGAGATATGTGGATGTAAAGTAGTGTTGTCCTAATGACATCACCGTATGATGGAAATCAAGTGTGATCACAGCACCAAACACCTGTACCAGTACCAGCACAAAACACACACACAACCACACACACAGAACCAACCCCTTCCACCCATCACACACCAACACAGCGACACGTTCCTGCTTCCCAGGGGAGAATAATAATACGCCGGGTGCAAATCAAAGAGCTGAGGCATGTAGCAGGTCATTATCACCATGTGGATTTGTCGCCTTCATCACCCCCATGGCAGACAACGCCTCTCCAGCCAGGAGCACGAATTACACTGGGTGTTTCCAGGAGCAGGGCAATTACAGCCTCTCAGTGCCAACACTCCCTGACACGTCACACCAAACGCCAATTAGACAGCATCACACACCTGGAATATCTCGGAGGTTCTGGGGGGTAGACTGAGAAATACTGGTGGCCTGCTGGGTTCACTACTACAGCGTGTTATGGTACTGTGTCTAAGTGCGTACTGTATGACCTTGTTGTAACGTATGTCATTATGGGTTGCTGTTGTTGTTGTTGTTGCTGTTTAATGTTGAGGGCTTCACCAAGGCATTGGTCGTGTCATGGTGGACATTTTCTGCAACATTGAAACAGCAACCGCTGAACAATAATTGTCATTGATGCCTGTGCTTTCTAATTAAGCATTAAGGCCTGAGGGGGTGTGGTGTGTAGTTAATATACAATGGCTGTTCTTAAGCACGACGCAATGCCGAGTGCCTGGATACATCCCTTAGCCGTGGTATGTTGGCCATATACCACAAACCCCCATCTTGCCTTCTTGCTATTATAAACTGGTTACCAACGTAATTAGAACAGTAAAAATAAATGTTTTGTCATACCCGTGGTATACGGTCTGATATACCACGACTTTCAGCCAATCAGCATTCAGGGCTCGAACCTCCCCACACCAGTGGTACAGCATACATTGAATATGTGACGGGTAGCTCTACCACACACACACCCACACACGTCCCTTCAGACCCCAGTGTCAGAGAGCTTCTCTTGGAGGAAGGGTTGAAATGAGGTGGTGTTAATGTGGAGTGACGTTTGAGATGTCAAGTTCTTCACACCACCGGCTGGGTGGTTTATGGCCATTAGAGCTTCAGCTCTTCTCTGATTGGTGGAGGAGAACAATGTCACTGTGGGTGTGTTATGGTGTCCTCGTGAGTAGCATGCATGTTATAGTGAGCTGAACTGGTGGTTATAAATACTGTGCTTTTTCACAAACATTATATTCTGTCTATTACATTGAATTAGGAAGTCGAGGAATTTTGTGAAAATACAAAAGTTGTTTAGAACTCACTATGCAATGTTATTTCCAACATCAAGCTCACAATATCCACCACTACAGTATATCAACACATTTCCATGAGGATGCACACATTTACACAACCACTCACCCAGAAAGCCAATATTGGACTTTTACCTGGCAGTTGAACCCGTCACCCCAGCATGGGCATGTGGACCGGGCCCATCCACCCATGCATGTCCAAGGTGGGCCTCAGACCCTCACTCAGACACAATGGCAAGCCCTGATTTTGAAATGATATCTATTACTATTAGTGACAGTACTCCCGGACCGGCCGCTTTGATGTTCCCCCGGTCTGACAAGCCAACCCAAGTGACGCTGATGGCTGTGGGCACAAATCAGAGTCGCTTTACTGCATCCCCAGCACCCCACGCCGCTCACACAATGCCCTCCGCTCCATATAGCCCCCCCCCCAAAACCAGGAAAGAGAGCGAGAGAGAAAAACAGAGAGAGAGAGAGGCGACCAAACTGAAATCAAACATTAGGAGGCCAACATCTCAGCACTCTGCTTCCCTCACCCTCTCTATCATCCTCCCTCTCTCCTTCCCTCCCTCACTCGCTCCACCACTCCCCCTCTCCACTCCACACTCCTGATCTTACTCCCTCATTTTTTCCTCTCTGTAAGTGGCAGTGAGTTTAATATCTTTAGAGGAAGGATGTAGGCCGTGTGAGAGAGAGGGAGAGAGAGAGAGAGAGAGAGAGAGAGGGAGAGAGAGAGAGAGAGAGCGAGAGAGAGAGATGGAGAGAGAAACTGTTGGAAGAGTGCAACAAAGGAAGCTCTTTAAGCGCCTTAATGCACATGCTTGGGGAATTGTCTGTGCTACTGGAGAAGCTCTCCAGTCCCAGAGCACCAGGAAGTAGTTCATCTTGGCTTTGTTTGCCTTGCTTTACCTTGTACAGCTCCATTTACATCAAATCACAAAAACAAACTTCAAGATTACATTTAATTAGTGTTTTAGTAGCATGGCCTATCACCTTAAATAAGCATGGGTGAGATAAAAGCCACTTAAAACTTTACAACACTGGGACAAGAGTTAAAATATGACCTTAAACTCCCCAACAGAATGAACAAATGAAGCAGTACAGTAATACAGTAATTCTATATTGTCCTTCCTCGTGCTTGTACTCTCTTGATCTACAGCTCCAGTGTATCTGTCTCTCAGGGGAGCTCCTCATTAGAACGGTCTGTGGTCCTATTGCAGCAGGAGCAACCTGACTCCTGGTTCGCTAGGAGATGCATCCTGCAGTATGGCGCCATAGATGCCATAGTATACCCTGTGATATACGTATACACCCGCTGCTGCTGTGAGGCTGACTGACATCCCATCAGTTGATTGATGCTGGGATCTGTTCTCAACTCAAGACTATTACACACACAGCCGGAGACACACAAACACACACACATCCCCGCAGCCCCTGTATACACACACACACACACACAGTTGAAGATAGCAAATTAGTGCAGTTGGGCCACAGCGTCGTCTGGCTGTGTGTGTCACACACTACCAGTGTCTACACACCAGTGTGGCTCTACACTGCAGAAAGGAGAGGTAGGGGAGCTCAGCCCACCCAGCCGAAAGGCCTCTGGCCACCATGCCAGCACAATCACTTCAGCAGGCGGGAGGCCCGCCGCTCCCTCTCTCCTACTCTCAGCCCCGTCTACTCCCTGCACCATCTCCCCCAACCCACAGTCATTTCTGTCAGCTTCCATATTCTTGTCTTCACAGCCTGTTTGCCCGTTCTCCCCAGACGTTTCTAGTCCGCCGTGCAGATGCGGCTCGACGAACAGGATCCCCAGTAAGATTGTAAACAGGCACCAGCTTCTGCAGGCGCCCTGGTAGCGGTGGTGGTGCCTGGGGACACATCTAACAGAGACCCGCTCCTGCTCTTCCACAGGGTGGTGCCTGGGGTCACATCTAACAGAGACCCGCTCCTGCTCTTCCACAGGGTGGTGCCTGGGGTCACATCCAACAGAGACCCGCTCCTGCTCTTCCACAGGGTGGTGCCTGGGGTCACATCTAACAGAGACCCGCTCCTGCTCTTCCACAGGGTGGTTCCTGGGGTCACATCTAACAGAGACCCGCTCCTGCTCTTCCACAGGGTGGTACCTGGGGTCACATCCAACAGAGACCCGCTCCTGCTCTTCCACAGGGTGGTGCCTGGGGTCACATCCAACAGAGACCCGCTCCTGCTCTTCCACAGGGTGGTGCCTGGGGTCACATCTAACAGAGACCCACATCTAACAGAGACCCGATCCATGTTGGTGGCTGGCAACAAATGGGACAAGACTGAATAGGAGAGGCCTTTATTATTGTGGTACTGTAAGTATATTTCTAGGTAATGTAAATACTACCTTGCTGAGGGACATTAGACAGGCACCATAGGAAAACATTGTTATTTTTGGAAAATAACGTTGTTGCTCATTCATTTGTAATTGTGTGTCAGTGTAATCGAAGGGGAGAATTAGGTGGGAAGATACTGTGGATAAATCCTTGATACCCAGTACACTAGGCAGGGTACACTAGCTGGCTGAGTAGACAGGTGCATGTTCAATATGGTGAAAGAATACCTCACTCTGTCTATCAGCATCATCAGGTTCAACAACAGCAGAGGCAATGGACCAATGGCTGGAGGAGAGTGTATTTCTATGAGACTGAAAGAAAAAAGCATACTGGGAAAGGGGGATACCTCATCAGTTACACAACCACATTCAACCCGAAATGTGTCTTCCGAGAGGTGAGGGGGGCTGCCTTAATCGGCATCCACGTCAGTGACGCCTACTTAAAATGATCACGGCATTTCTTGTATTTGTCATGGTTTCTTGACACAGAAACTGTGACTGAGTGTTTGAACAGGACAGTAGATTACATAATGAAACCATGAATAAATGTACAGACAAAACATGATCAAACACTCATCAATTTGTGAGTCACCTTTAACTCTTAATTGAAAAGGGCCGTTGAATGAGCAGCACCCGGGTATCCAAACTCTGCCTTCTCAGCTTGTGATTGTATTAAGGTATTAAGTGGCGCTAAGAAGAATGAACATATGAACCTTGGAGTGACATCCTGAAGAGGGGAGGGGGGAAAATAAAGTAGGGAAAGAATGGATTAAAGGATGTGTTCCTTTTCCCTTCCACACTTCCTTCCTTCCACACTTCCTTCCCAAAGAAAGAAACTACCAGAAACAAAAAATTAGACAGAAAAAAGACAGGAGGGAGAATGAGCAAGAAAATGAAACACACCCAAACTCCCAACAGTACAAACTAGCTAAAAGGGCTCTAACTTGATGTGATTTCCTGCCCTCTCGCTCTTCCTGATGTAAAAGCTGGAGCCAGCAGGTCTATCCATCTCTCCTTTAATGAGATGACCAGGGAAGCCTGTCCTGAAGAATTGATGGTGGAATCTGTGTCGGTTCCCTCCTGCTCCTGCCCCGACACAACAGTTAAGGGAGGTACAGGTCATATATATTGACCAGGCTACTGCATCTAGTGCAGATTTACAGTGCTGAGTTCTGCCACTCCTTCCATCAGGCAGGGGACTGGGCCCCTCCCACAGGCAATGAAACCTCACAGCAACTCTTCCAGAGTGATCAGTCTGTCACCATCCCTCACCGCCTTTATGTGCTCTCCGATGCCACGCAGCCCAATCCCACAAAATGGCTGAACAATGAAAACATTGACATTAAGGTGGGGGAAAAAAGACCTTGAAATACATCTGATGAAGTGAGTCAAGACACAATTGGAGGAAGATGCCCTGTGGACAAAGGCAATAGGGAAGGCCCATCGTGGACAGGCAGGTCCTGCCCTGGGCCGCCCACAGTCAGTGTTCCCTGACAGATCGTAAAAGATAATTGCGCTGCCTGGGCTTTTTAAGAGTTAGCCAACGAGTTGCTTCAGGGTGGTCAGGGGACTAATGTGTGTTTACCGGGACAGAAACGACAGAGAGAGATGCAGCCTGGGACCACTAAGCACCAGGGAAGATAAGACATCTCCACCTCTCCAATTCAGGAAAGATAAGACATCTCCACCTCTCCAATTCAGGAAAGATAAGACATCTCCACCTCTCCAATTCAGGGAAGAAGGGAGAGGCTCATTTTGTTAAGAGGAGCCACAGAGAGAGCGGTGTTTTCGGTCCCCTTCCCCTCCACCTCCCCTGGGGTCCTGGGGCTGTGCATAGCTGTCCACAGGGCTGCCTGTGTCTCTGTGTGGGCCTCCCCTGGTCCAGACCCATGGATCTATGGAGAGTCGTTCACTAGTTCCAGTCACTGTAACTTCACGAGGTGTGTGGGGAGGTACTGGCACCATAACACAAAGCCAGAGTCACCACCAGTCAACCAGGCTGGCCCACACAAACACTCCACAGGAATTCACACACACTGTGGGCTGGGCTGCATTTGTCATGAAAACATGAGGCACTGCTGGCTGCAACACAAAACACAATGTCTGAGCAATATATACTGGACTCGAAAGAATGGAACTAAACATTAAAGCCAACAACATTATTAATATAAAAATTAAAATCTGGCATTGAAAAAAAAAATGTTATAAGATTGTTTGAATTGGTTGTACCATCCAATAAAGCTGAATATGAAATGTTGATTGAGACTGTATAATAATACCAATACACAATACGCCACTTCCACTGAATCGACAAAACGTACACTTCATTTAAATAATCACACACACAACCCTAATTGAGCGGCATCACATTTTCAAGGAACCCTCCTTGTATGTTTATTTATTCAATACATCCAAGGTTGCCTGTCCATTGTTTGTAAGTGAGTCAGAATGGCCTGAGGAGTCAAATTCATTTGCTGGGCCTTTATTAAATCACAGGGGCTCCTCCTGGAGTGCGACTATCCCACAGATCTACGGTAATATGGAGCCTGAGGGGGGTGGACAATTACATTACCCAGGCTGTGTCTGATGCGTATCAAGATTGGCCCTCTCCCTCTCTCCCTCCCTCTCCCTCTCCCTCTCCCTCTCCTTCTCCTTCTCCCTCTCCTTCTCCTTCTCCTTCTCCTTCTCCTTCTCCTTCTCCTTCTCCTTCTCCTTCTCCTTCTCCTTCTCCTTCTCCTTCTCCTTCTCCCTCTCCCTCTCCCTCTCCCACTCCTGCTGCATCTCCTGGTTAGCTGCATGGGCGTTTAGCCCCAGGTCTGGGCTGACTGACTGAGAGGCTGTAATCAGCTCTGTCTGCAGCGCAAGGCCGGCTCCCAGCAGTTGAAAGCCACAGTACACTGGCCTCTACATGGTCACTATACAGCCACTACAGCCGCAGACGAGATGGCAGCAAGGATATTGGGCCACTAAAAGAGAGCGAGAGCAAGAGCGAGAGCGAGAGAGAGAGCGAGAAAGAGAGCGAGCGAGAGAACACCTAACAGATTTGAACAACTCATTTTTCATACTGATAAATATCTGATAAATATCTAAAGAAACCAAGAAACTTTGTGCATTGCTGAAAAGGGTCCAGGATGCAAAACCTCTGATGAGAACCTACTCGCTCTCCTTTTTATTGTCATCTCTACATCATCATCAGAGACTTGGCTGTTGTGTGTGAACTCTACAGAGCTGTGGCTGCTGTTTGATCACCATGTGTGAGACTGACCAGTTACTACGTGGCGCTGAGGCATAACACGACCCACACAGAGAGCTGTGTGTGTGTGTGTGTGTGTGTGTGTGTGTGTGTGTGTGTGTGTGTGTGTGTGTGTGTGTGTGTGTGTGTGTGTGTGTGTGTGTGTGTGTGTGTGTGTGTGTGTGTGTGTGTGTGTGTGTGTGTGTGTACCACATCGCCACACACACCTCCAGAGGAGACAGGTCAGGGTGAGTCTGAGGGTGGTAATCCATAATGGCCATTTAGCCATCAACAGCTAATAGCAGCAATGACTGATTTAGTAATTGTTCTGACCACACACTCTTTCAATGGATTTGCTCCCAATTTAGTAACATAGAATATTTTTCCTTGAATGTTTACACCTTTGCATAAAAAATGAATCTACAAATCCCAAAATGTGCAGATGTAATACTGCAATGAGTAGTGTAATGAATTGTAATAAATTAAATCATACATGATATAGTTTCCTTCAAAATATGTATAATCCACGGCAACATGTTTAAAGAAGATTCTTTCGGATCATAAAGGAACTTGATGAACTGGTCTTGGTATTAGTAGGGATCAGCCCGCTAACTCCACAGTGCCGTTGGTGCTCTGTGTCAGAGAGCCCTGGTAGCATGACTCTAGCTACCAGCAGAACCCAGACTGATTGACAGGGGCCCCGGGAGCCCCTGGGAGCCACACAGACCATGACAGGAGCATGGTGACAAGTGACACCACCATCACTTCCCTTCCCTCAGACATCTTTCTTTCTCTCTCTCTCTCTCTCTCTCTCTCTCTCTCTGAGAGGCTCAGAAAAGCTGTGTCAGCAATAAGGAGAGGTGAGGAGCCCGCACGCATTCACACTTCATCCCTAATCTCCACATATTGGCCATCAGAATGAGGATGGCTCGTCAAGGTAGGGAGGATACTTGCATGTATGTTTATTTTATTTCTTTTTAAAACTTTTTTAACTAGGCAAGTCAGTTAAGAACAAATTCTTATTTACAATGACAGCCTACCAAAAGGCAAAAGGATTATAAATAAAAATATAGGACAAAACACACATCACGACACTACATAAAGAGAGAAATAAGACAACAACACAGCATGGTAGCAACACAACATGGCAGCAGCACAACATGGTAGCAGCAAAAAACATGGTACAAACATTACTGGGCACAGACAACAGCACAAAAGGGCAAGAAGGTAGAATGAAGCAGTATAGTTAACAGTAGGTTAGATCAGTGTACTGTTTGTAAGGTATTTACAGTGCCTTGCGAAAGTATTCGGCCCCCTTGAACTTTGCGACCTTTTGCCACATTTCAGGCTTCAAACAAAGATATAAAACTGTATTTTTTTGTGAAGAATCAACAACAAGTGGGACACAATCATGAAGTGGAACGACATTTATTGGATATTTCAAACTTTTTTAACAAATCAAAAACTGAAAAATTGGGCGTGCAAAATGATTCAGCCCCCTTAAGTTAATACTTTGTAGCGCCACCTTTTGCTGCAATTACAGCTGTAAGTCGCTTGGGGTATGTCTCTATCAGTTTTGCACATCGAGAGACTGAAATTTTTTCCCATTCCTCCTTGCAAAACAGCTCGAGCTCAGTGAGGTTGGATGGCGAGCATTTGTGAACAGCAGTTTTCAGTTCTTTCCACAGATTCTCGATTGGATTCAGGTCTGGACTTTGACTTGGCCATTCTAACACCTGGATATGTTTATTTTTTAACCATTCCATTGTAGATTTTGCTTTATGTTTTGGATCATTGTCTTGTTGGAAGACAAACCCCCGTCCCAGTCTCAGGTCTTTTGCAGACTCCATCAGGCTCCATCAGGTTTCTTCCAGAACGGTCCTGTATTTGGCTCCATCCATCTTCCCATCAATTTGAACCATCTTCCCTGTCCCTGCTGTCCCTGAAAATCAGGCCCAAACCATGATGCTGCCACCACCATGTTTGACAGTGGGGATGGTGTGTTCAAGGTGATGAGCTGTGTTGCCAAAAAGTTCCATTTTGGTTTCATCTGACCAGAGCACCTTCTTCCACATGTTTGGTGTGTCTCCCAGGTGGCTTGTGGCAAACTTTAAACTACACTTTTTATGGATATCTTTAAGAAATGGCTTTCTTCTTGCCACTCTTCCAGAAAGGCCAGATTTGTGCAATATACGACTGATTGTTGTCCTATGGACAGAGTCTCCCACCTCAGCTGTAGATCTCTGCAGTTCATCCAGAGTGATCATGGGCCTCTTGGCAGCATCTCTGATCAGTCTTCTCCTTGTATGAGCTGAAATCTTAGAGGGACGGCCAGGTCTTGGTAGATTTGCAGTGGTCTGATACTCCTTCCATTTCAATATTATCGCTTGCACAGTGCTCCTTGGGATGTTTAAAGCTTGGGAAATCTTTTTGTATCCAAATCCGGCTTTAAACTTCTTCACAACAGTATCTCGGACCTGCCTGGTGTGTTCCTTGTTCTTCATGATGCTCTCTGCGCTTTTAACGGACCTCTGAGACTATCACAGTGCAGGTACATTTATACGGAGACTTGATTACACACAGGTGGATTGTATTTATCATCATTAGTCATTTAGGTCAACATTGGATCATTCAGAGATCCTCACTGAACTTCTGGAGAGAGTTTGCTGCACTGAAAGTAAAGGGGCTGAATAATTTTGCACACCCAATTTTTCAGTTTTTGATTTGTTACATTTTTTTGAAATATCCAATAAATGTTGTTCCACTTCATGATTGTGTCCCACATGTTGTTGATTCTTCACAAAAAAATACAGTTTTATATCTTTATGTTTGAAGCCTGAAATGTGGCAAAAGGTCGCAAAGTTCAAGGGGGCCGAATACTTTCGCAAGGCACTGTATCTCATATTAAGCTTTGTCTGTCTGATGTATGCAGACTGAAAGAGCTGTAATGCTTCACATAGTCATGAAAGCATTTGTTGCATCTGCCCTTATGTTCACCTCAAGCACTAAACTAAGAGAAGTGTTGCTTTGGTGCTAATGAACCCTGTTTGTTTTTGGTGTTTGTTAGATGTGTTTGCCAGAAAGGACAACAAACTGCAAAAACACACACACACACACATTCCCCCCCTTTGACCAACAGAGACCAGAAAGACATTGACATGACCCAGATAATTGGCCGAAAGTCTTGCCTCCACAATCTTATCAATTTGCCATTTCCTCCCAGTGCTGGCCGACCCTGTCCCCCACAGCTACTCTCCAGTCCCCCCACGCCAAGCCATGCGCACGATTCCCTGCATGCTGGAGCCCCTGCCTCCGCTGCTGTCTTTCTCCCCTTTTCCCCCCAAATCACTGTTAAGCCTGCCTGATGCCTGCTGCCTGCTGCCGGCCGGCACACAAACATGCTCTTGCTCCTGTCATCTCTGTAGCAGGACAGGGACCGAAGGAAAATGGCTGACAGTTTGTCTTGTACCATATGCCATGTGGCAGCAAAGCCCAACTGATATGTAGAGAGTTCGGGCTCCTGCCAGAGGCTCATTGGGTGTATTTTGTTCTCTTACTCATCTGCTTGCATCTGCTTGTATCTCAGGCAGAAATGTGAAACAAAATCACAGTCTGGCCTCACCAGGCGGGATATATGGTCCATGCCTACAGTGGGATCGCCTTTGATAGTTATTTGCACAATATTTTAGACAGCACTCATGATATTTAGGATGCAGGAAGCAGTGATACTACAGTACTCATGATATTTAGGATGCAGGAAGCAGTGATACCACAGTACTCATGATATTTATACCTTTTGTTGGAGAATTCTTTCTTTCCTGAAAATATTTCCTCTTTAAAAAAATGATATTGGCTGATTAAAATAAAATACTCTGCTCTGGATGTCGAAGGTTCAACTTTCAAGTACTCCCAGTTATACAGTATATAATGAGTTTCTCACAGAAGTCAATATGACTTGAATAATGTCTTCAGTTATGGTAATAAAACATTTAAATGCTTGCACACTCTTAGAAAAAAAGGTTCCAAAAGTGTTCTGCGGCTGTCCCCATAGTAGAACCCTTTTGGGGTAGTGGGTAGTTCTGTCATGGCCGTCTTCCTGGAAGGAATAAGTGGACCAAAGTGCAGCGTGGTGAGCGTACATTTTCCTTTTATTTTGGAATGATGCCAACAAAACAAGAAACAAAATCACAACCGTGAAGCTCACAGGGGTATAGTGCCACGAACAAAGTTAACTACCCACACTGAAAGGAGGGAAAAAGGGCTACCTGGGTATGATTCCCAATCAGAGACAATGATAGACAGCTGTCCCTGATTGAGAACCATACACATAGAAACACAAATCATAGAAATAAAGGACATAGAATGCCCACCCAAATCACACCCTGACAAAACCAAAAAGAGACATAAAAAAGGCTCTCTAAGGTCAGGGCGTGACAGCCCCCATGCAACCAATTAGAAATATGAACGTTTGGGCGTGTTGTCTGACTAGGTGTGACTGGTTCAGCAATGATGACTACACCCAATAAATGTAGGCTACACAACAGAGCTCTTAGAGACAGAGCTGTCAGTCGAATACATTACAACGTCAGACTAATATCACCAGACCAACATTCAACAAACCAGGGTGCTAAACTTCAGTCTGACACCTACAGCTATGTATCTACTGTGTCTTAGTACTTATCCTGTCATGAGCTTCAAACAACACAATTATACTTTGAATATATTCACACATTATGAATCTGCAATACATTTTCTAAATCTGCCAAAACATTTCCATAAATGGACTTGTCAGTCAACACCTCAGGACTGCATCATAGACAGACAGTAGCCAGGTTGACATACTGTGCCACAATGGCTGGCTCGCGCTCCACTGCCTTCTCAGCTCCGAGGGGCTCGGAGTGTCCGGTGTGTGTGTATGTGTGTATGTATGTGTGCAGGCGTGTTTGTATGTGAAGACAGGTGATTGACAGGTGCCTTGGGGACCTAAAGGGGAGAGCGGGGGTGCAGTCTACGTGCAGAGAGGTGGGGAGCTGTGCCACAGGTAAGGAGATGCCAGAGCAAGGGATGGAGGCAGAGTGATAACACTGCCAGGCAGATGTGACACAGGTGAGGACAGAGTTGAGCCCCCTCCCAGGCTCCTCAATGATGCCCCTTTACTTCCTATGGACAGACGGCACAGAGTTGCCCCATCCATAGGAGACAACACACACACACCATGAGACAGTTACAAATACAGACACACAAACAAAGCGTTGTGTTCTTGCTCCTCCTTACACTCCTTACTCCTTACTACTCTACTCCTGATCTGTCTATCTATCTTGTTTTTTTTCTCGGACTGTCTACCTATATAACTGGAGCTAATTAAATTAAATTACTAATTCAATTTTGAATTATGTAAAAGTTTCCCACACCTTTTCTGCCCCCCCCCCTCCCCCTCTATTCCAATCTCTTTCTAAAACCTCAGCCTCCCTCTCTTCCAGTAGTCTCATCTACGGCCACTTGCCTTTGATCTCTGCCTCATTTCTCTCCGACCTTTTAGCACATATTAGATCCATAACTTCCGAAGAAATGATTGACCTGTCTTTTGACTAGCCGTCTGACCGCCCCTCACCTCCTTCCCACACACAACTCTGACGACAGGCGCCTGATGCAACCCCCCCCCCCTCAATCCCTTCTTCTTCATCACTTTTCGTCTTGATTTAACTTGTCTGGAAGTTTAACCCCAGCTGTGCCTGGTCTCTGTGGTGCCTAGCCGGGTGTCTCCGGTTCCTGTCATCTTCATCACCCCATGGAGGACCTTCATTAATCCAACATCACTCAGAGACAGAGCATCAGACTACTCATGGTGTTACCACTACACCACCATGTGATCACCCACCAGACCATCTGTACTGGAGAGTACTGCTTGATGACCCCATTATACCATAGTATCCTCTTTCTCACTACTCCTAAATAAGGCCTGGAAACTATAGATTTATAATAGAATCTGTTACTGTACATAAAAAATATCCTTACTTTTATTGATAAGCCGAAATCTGAGGCATAATAAAACATGGTAACCTCACTGTTGGTCCTAGTGCTCTATCTGGAGCTAACAGTTCAAAGACTACACAATGCTGTGTCCAATGGGGCAGCAAATTAAGCCATCTGAAATACTTTGAGTTCAGGCCAAGCCAAACTGCAAATGGAGAATAAATTAAATAATTGACCAGCTACAGTAGATAGCAACCAAAGTAAAATAACTGGTAGTTAGATGATCAAGTGGGAAATAGTTTTATGGAAAGTAGAGAGAGAGAGTGAGTGAGTGAGTGAGTGAGTGAGTGAGTGAGTGAGTGAGTGAGTGAGTGAGTGAGTGAGTGAGTGAGTGAGAGAGAGAGAGAGAGAGAGAGAGAGAGAGAGAGAGAGAGAGAGAGAGAGAGAGAGAGAGAGAGAGAGAGAGAGAGAGAGAGAAGAAGAAAGAAAGAAAGAAAGAAAGAAAGAAAGAAAGAAAGAAAGAAAGAAAGAAAGAAAGAAGAAAGAAAGAAAGAAAGAAAGCAGCAACAGAAGTAGGTCAATCAATGAGTGCGGGAGCCCAACAGGGCCGAGACACAGCTGCCCAAGGGGACCCCTCGCCGCCTCCTAACCATAACAGAACAGCCAACTACACTGGCCTGTGGAGGGGCACAGTCTAACCACTACCAAGACTACCTGAGAGAATGGGAAGTCTCTAGAGCAAGCAGACTAACTGTTTTCTACCTTCTGCAATATTTCAGTGGAACAGGTTAAGAATGTGTTTTATATCCATTATAAAATAATCATTTGAATCACATTTTAAACAATAGAATAACATTTTAAAAATAACAACAATGGAAGCATCTTAATAGTTGGCCGTGGAACAACAACGATGTATATTTTTCCATGCAGATATATGATTAATTGATTAGAGTGGATTATATTTTATTCAGGGCCTGTGCAAAGGCAACACAGCGCCCATATGCCCTGAGTTTCACCAGTCAGTCATGTTGCATCAGCCAGTGGACTGAGATGCTGCCACCCAACTCCGCTGCTTGTCACTGCCACTCAGCTGCCATTGTGAAGTGTTTCTCTCCTCTCCCCCATTAGTCACTCATTTCCAACACTGTCGCAAATGGAAGCCCTCCGTGGGGGCCCTAAACAGGGGGAAAAGCAGCCTTCATTCATGTTTCAGTATACATGGGCACTAGAAAAGAAACAAGCTTGATATTTCTTAAGTAGCTAATGTTCCTATCCTACTTGGTCATGAGGTGCGCTTTTGAAATAAGTCCTCAGTAGTGACCTGACTGTCTCTGCAGGCGATTTTCAAACAATCAACGAACCACGGAGGGGTCAAAGTTCCTGGACAACCAATTAGATCATGACCCATAAGGGACAGATATGGGGTGAGGTTTAGTAAAGGTCGGCCAGGGGTCAAGGAGTGTCTTGCATTCCAGATTCTTAATCCTCTCGGCAGTCTGAAACCCCCCCCCCCCCCTCTCTGTTTGCCAACAAGCACGGGTTTGGTGATTGATTGAATAAAGAGACTTAAAATAAATGGCCCTGCTCAGGGAAAGTGCATGTTTTAACCCACCTACCCCCCTAACCCTCCCTATCCTCTGTCCTCTCTTCCCACTCCCTGGAAAGCAGAGTACTGAGGATGTGGGTAATTTGTCAGACCCCCTCCCGCCTGTTGGAGGGCTCCCTGGGACATTTTGGGCCGTGTCGCCAGGGCGGGGGGCACCCAAACATGGCAGTAGTGGCTGTGGTGGTGGAGGCCTGGGATTCTGGGCAGGGGAATGTCCATCCATCAGTCCTGTGACAGCCATGACACACAACCCTGCAGCACTTGTGCCCCTTCCTCTCTCCCCCCTCTATCCTCTCTCCCTCCATACATACAGTGCTGACTCGCTTGCCATTTACTCCATTTACGCTTGCAATTCCCAACACACACAGCATAACACATAACACAGGGTGCGCACCAGGCGCACCAGGCATCAGCATTACAGTGTTTGCGTTGGAGTAGTCTCCTGCTGTGCCTTAAATCGCCCCCCCTGCCCTATCCTACACAGAGCCACACATACAGAAACATAATGTAGCCATGTAAGTGGTGGGCCCTGAAGCGTATAGGAGAAACGTGAACCCCCTGTATGAGCCATTAGGAGAGTAAATGAATAACAAGAGGAGCTTCCATTTCCTCAATGCCATCTCTGCCTTATGGCCAGGGCCTGAGCTCTGGCCTCTCTTCATCAGGGGGGGTTCCTAAGCATGTGTGTGTGTGCGTGCGTGTGTATTTTGCTGTGTGTGTGTGCAGATTGAGTGATGTGTTATGTGTGGCTGCCCTGGGGTAGCCTGTCGTCCACTCAGCAGGACAGGGCTAATTCTCTGCTGGAGGCCAGAGCGCAGCACCTCATCCATCTCTCCACTGGGAAAGGCCTGCCGACAAACAGACAGACAGACAGACAGACCCACTGGACATCTATCACACACCAAACACTAGTATATATGTATATATACAATCTATGTGCTTGTGTATTGTTAGGTTTGGTTATTCAATTCAATCGTGAATTAAATCGTTATTATGAATTGTTGTAAATTGTTGCAAATTATCTTAAAATTGATTAATAGGACATTAAAAGAAAACATGTACCAGACATGTAAAATAATAAAAGTGAAACATATATAGCTAATATATTGATTGGTATTATAATAACACTGCCATTGAATATGTTGTGTTAATTCTCGCAGAATACTGTTATGTAGTCTGGCATGCGAAGGGTGTGGCGACGGGGAGTTCTGGCACTGTATCCCCATAATTGGTTGGAATGACAGTGATGAGGTGAGACTTGATAGGTGGACATAAAACTCTTCTCACGGCTGCTACGATACAAGATCACTTCAAAATGGAAATAGCATTTCAATGAGGAGCAGGAGCCTTCCTTTTGTTTCACTGTGTTGACAATATCCCCATGACAATGACAGTGGGACTACAGGAACAAATAAAGGAACCGTTTTAATATGTTGTTTACTTCCTGATAAAGTTTGCTCTTTGACCTCTTGTGTCGCCATGCCGAAATGAATCCTGTCTGTCCCTGTCTGGCGGCATCACCATCCGTGGCTCTGAATCACAGAGCAGACGAAAACACACACACACAGACACGCACACACACGTAGACACACAGGCACACATAAACCCACAGACACCATCACTGACCCCGTTGAGCAGGGCTGGGTGTGCAGATTCATGGGACGTGAGAAATAGCTCCAGTCCCCTTGTGTTGATGAAGGATCTGAGGCCTGAGAAGAAGCACGCTGGGAATTTTTCATGCCTCAGCGTGAAGCCAGGATCCTCTCACACTCTGGCCATCTCAGATGCCACTCACACCCCTTCCCCTTCCTGACCTCCCTTCTGTGTTCTCTCCTAGTCTGTCCTCTCCACGCACTAACCTTCCGAAGAACGTCACACAACAACCACCACACAGCAATCAAGGCCTCCAGCTCTTTACCGTACCCGTGCCTAGGATTCGTGTACTTATGTCAGAGCCTGACAATAGCAATAGTGTACGCGTAACTAAGGAGGCAAGCAGAGCAAATGAAGACAGTGAGATGTCCTTGATATTGTGGCAGCAGTGTAGTGACAGTATATTGTGTGACAGTTGAGCACAGCAGCCTGTGAGGTGGAAGGTTTATATCTCCTGACGTGCCTGAGTCATCGGTGCCTCATGTCTCTGCTCCTTCATTATGACAGGATAAGGTGTGTCTGTTTCTCTTTGTGCGTGTGTGTTTGTGTGTGGACGCACGTTTGTGTGTGTGTGTGTGTGTGTGTGTGTGTGTGTGTGTGTGTGTGTGTGTGTGTGTGTGTGTGTGTGTGTGTGTGTGTGTGTGTGTGTGTGTGTGTGTGTGTGTGTGTGTGTGTGTGTGTGTGTGTGTGTGTTGTACTCTGTGCTGATGGCCAGTGTTCATCTGCATTAGCGTTTCGGAGGACCTGTCCAGCAGCTTCATATGCAAGGATTCGCTATTGCTCTCTGGAGCACTGGTCGTTCAAGACCGGAAATATGCTGCATTCAACTGTTTTGCAATATGATCCCACATAAACTAATGTGCTTCTAATACACCTATAAACTGCTGGAGAGATGGTCATGAGATAGAGTGTTGTAGACTAATATACTGTATAGAAAGAGCTCAGCACCTCACAGAGACTATTGAGAGAGATGGAGAGGAAACTGAGATGTACAGACTCATTTCCAGAGATGTTCAGACAAGGATCATTTAAGATGAACATCTTTTCCAACTGTGAACATTATGCTAACATACTGCTGTGTCTGGAATAACGATACAGTTGAGAGTGAGATGGGCTGGAAATAGAGAAAGAGTGTAAGAGAGAGAGCTGTAGACTCATCCACAAAGACAAGTAGGATAAAGACGTGTATCCATTTGAAATGCAGAGAAGGTGGCTGGGCTGGGCTCCGCCCTCCTTAATGCACTGTCCTCTGTGTGGTTTTAAGTGGCCTGGCAGGCCATTTGAAGGAGGGCCATCCGTTCTCATACGACTGCTCAGCCAGGATTGAATTAACGTCTCACACACACACACACAAACACACACGCACACACTAGGCTTCCCTACACACACACCCTACCCCCTTTAACCCCCCCCTCTTCACCACCACCCATTTCACAGTGACTTGTTGCTGATTTATCTGATGGTAGGAATTCTGTGAAGGATCCCTACTGTAACCTTTTCCCCTCACCAGATGTTCCGTCTGACAACACAATAATGTTCATCCCCAAATCCCCATGCAAACATATCAAGTGGCTGCTATGTGTTTGTGGCAAGGCCGGGAGAAATGACAGAGATGGGAGTGGGAATGGATTTTAAACAGAGCCAGTGTGGTGCAGTGAGCAGGCGGCCATATGCTCACTGACGACAGGGGGATGACCTAAGGGGGGGGTGATCCCTTAATTGATTCTTAGGTTAAGTGGTGTATAAGGAGATCATACAAAATTCTCACCTGACGCACATGTCAAACCCAAACTACACCGTTAATATGATAGATAATATGTTCTTAGTTAGACTGATGAACACTCAGGCTGGGGAGACGGAAAAGACGTCATGGAAACATTCCCCTCCCGATCATCAACATGGCCTTTGTAATATAGGTCATGTCGAGTGGTTATCAAACATACGGTGTGTTTAAGAGTTCAAAGTATCTCCTATCATGTGTCGCCATTCGTGTTATTCCATCATCCACATTACATTTACACATTTAATGTCCTGAATTTGAAGAAAACACATGAAAACTGTCAGCAGGCTGAAAGACAAGCCGTAAAAGGCAGCCTTAACAAACCGTTGAGTAAAGTGATCTACAGCGTGGTTATCCAGTGAGAGTGTAACCTATATCAAAGATAGGCCAGAGACAATCACCAGGGTTACAGACAGCTTGGTCTCTCTCTGACACCACTACACCTCAGTTCTACTTGGCTGGGTAATGGCTGCAAGACACACATACAGCTCACCGGGGAGAGAGGGAGCAGAGAGAGAGAGAGAGAGAGAGAAGGAGAGGGGGAGACCGAGCGATGTCAAGGGGCCTGACGGCTTTGACAGTCCCAGCCAATATTTGTCACTTTCGGAGTGCATGAATTCTTGATTTGATGTGCCTTAATTGATTCAGCTCTGCTCGGTGCTGGCTGTCTGTCAGAGTGGGGCTTCTCTCTCTCTCTCACCCCACACCAGCCAGGCTGCTGAGAGACTCATATCCCTGGGACGTAGGAGGGATGAGGGAGGAAGGGAGGGATGGGAGAGGAAGGGAGAGTGCAGCCGGTGCCCTCGTGGTGACCCCTTCCATGACACCATGAGCCCCACACAGCAGACATGTTGGAGGATCAAGTGTTTCAAAGTGAAACAGACAGAGAGATAAAAATATGACTGCATGGCTAAGGCCTTACTTGGATGGATGAGGCCAAGGAGCGTTTTCGTTGTAGGACGGAGTCGTCATGTGTCTGGGGCCCAGGTGTCAAGTTGCCCTGTCGTTAGGGTGTCACATGGAGGGGGAAATACAGGAAAACAGCCAAAGAATGTGGCTAGTATTGTCAGCAAGTCTTAAAGATTGAAGATGCCTCTGTCTTCTATGATGACTTAATCTTGAACCATTTTTTTCTGTCATTGTGTCACTATAATTTCTCTGCCATTTATTTATTTATTTTATTTTACCTTTATTTAACCAGGTAGGCAAGTTGAGAACAAGTTCTCATTTACAATTGCGACCTGGCCAAGATAAAGCAAAGCAGTTCGACAGATAAAACGACACAGAGTTACACATGGAGTAAAAACAAACATACAGTCAATAATGCAGTATAAACAAGTCTATATACAATGTGAGCAAATGAGGTGAGAAGGGAGGTAAAGGCAAAAAAGGCCATGATGGCAAAGTAAATACAATATAGCAAGTAAAATACTGGAATGGTAGTTTTGCAATGGAAGAATGTGCAAAGTAGAAATAAAAAAATAATGGGGTGCAAAGGAGCAAAATAAATAAATAAATAAAAATTAAATACAGTTGGGAAAGAGGTAGTTGTTTGGGCTAAATTATAGGTGGGCTATGTACAGGTGCAGTAATCTGTGAGCTGCTCTGACAGTTGGTGCTTAAAGCTAGTGAGGGAGATAAGTGTTTCCAGTTTCAGAGATTTTTGTAGTTCGTTCCAGTCATTGGCAGCAGAGAACTGGAAGGAGAGGCGGCCAAAGAAAGAATTGGTTTTGGGGGTGACTAGAGAGATATACCTGCTGGAGCGTGTGCTACAGGTGGGAGATGCTATGGTGACCAGCGAGCTGAGATAAGGGGGGACTTTACCTAGCAGGGTCTTGTAGATGACATGGAGCCAGTGGGTTTGGCGACGAGTATGAAGCGAGGGCCAGCCAACGAGAGCGTACAGGTCGCAATGGTGGGTAGTATATGGGGCTTTGGTGATAAAACGGATTGCACTGTGATAGACTGCATCCAATTTGTTGAGTAGGGTATTGGAGGCTATTTTGTAAATGACATCGCCAAAGTCGAGGATTGGTAGGATGGTCAGTTTTACAAGGGTATGTTTGGCAGCATGAGTGAAGGATGCTTTGTTGCGAAATAGGAAGCCAATTCTAGATTTAACTTTGGATTGGAGATGTTTGATATGGGTCTGGAAGGAGAGTCATATGTTACTATGGTTTTCCACAAAGGTTAGCAACTATGTCTCTAAGGGTGTGCGGTTCAATTGTGAGTGTCTTACCAAGGTAAAGTGCTTGCATTTACCTTGGTTGTCCTCCCAAGCCTTGGCCCTCTCAAGAGGCTCGACCAAAATATATTTATTTTCTCCCTTTAAATTGTTGTGTCAGAAATGTACAATACAGCTGAGTGGTTTATCTTGCGAGTGCTGCCTTTTCCTAATAGCCTTGAGGTAAATTAATGGTAAAGGACTGAAGGACAAAGAATTTGTTTCATAAGAGCCTGTATGGAATAAAAAAAACTAATGTGTGGAGAGGGGAGAACAGTTCAATGACAAGCTGAGGGGGAGGGGGAGCATACAGACAGAATATATTCATGAATTTAATGTGTGTGTGTGTGTGTGTGTGTGTGTGTGTGTGTGTGTGTGTGTGTGTGTGTGTGTGTGTGTGTGTGTGTGTGTGTGTGTGTGTGTGTGTGTGTGTGTGTGTGTGTGTGTGTCAGTTGTGCATCAACGATAGTTATGAATTTATATGATAGTTATGTATAAATGGTAGTTATACAGATACAGTGGGGAGAACAAGTATTTGATACACTGCTGATTTTGAAGGTTTTCCTGCTCACAAAGCATGTAGAGATCTGTAATTTTTATCATAGGTACACTTCAACTGTGAGAGACGGAATCTAAAACAAAAATCCAGAAAATCACATTGTATGATTTTTAAGTAATTAATTTACATTTTATTGCATGACATACGTATTTGATACATCAGAAAAGCAGAACTTAATATTTGGTACAGAAACCTTTGTTTGCAATTACAGAGGTGATACGTTTCCTGTAGTTCTTGACCAGGTTCGCACACACTGCAGCAGGGATTTTGGCCCACTCCTCCATACAGACCTTCTCCAGATCCTTCAGGTTTCGGGGCTGTCGCTGGGCAATACGGACTTTCAACTCCCTCCAAAGATTTTCTATTGGGTTCAGGTCTGGAGACTGGCTAGGCCATTCCAGGACCTTGAGATGCTTCTTATGGAGCCACTCCTTAGTTGCCCTGGCTGTGTGTTTCGGGTCGTTGTCATGCTGGAAGACCCAGCCACGACCCATCTTCAATGCTCCTACTGAGGGAAGGAGGTTGTTGGGTAAGATCTTGTGATACATGGCCCCGTCCATCCTCCCCTCAATACGGTGCAGTCGTCCTGTCCCCTTTGCAGAAAAGCATTCCCAAAGAATGATGTTTCCACCTCCATGCTTCACGGTTGGGCTGGTGTTCTTGGGGTTGTACTCATCCTTCTTCTTCCTCCAAACACGGCGAGTGGAGTTTAGACCAAAAAACTATATTTTTGTCTCATCAGACCACATGACCTTCTCCCATTCCTCCTCTGGATCATCCAGATAGTCATTGGCAAACTTCAGACGGGCCTGGACATGCGCTGGCTTGAGCAGGGGCACCTTGCGTGCGCTGCAGGATTTTAATCCATGACGGCGTAGTGTGTTACTAATGGTTTTCTTTGAGACTGTAGTCCCAGCTCTCTTCAGGTCATTGACCAGGTCCTGCCGTGTAGTTCTGGGCTGATCCCTCACCTTCCTCATGATCATTGATGCCCCACGAGGTGAGATCTTGCATGGAGCCCCAGACCGAGGGTGATTGACCGTCATCTTGAACTTATTCCATTTTCTAATAATTGCACCAGCAGTTGTTGCCTTCTCACCAAACTGCTTGCCTATTGTCCTGTAGTCCATCCCAGCCCTGTGCAGGTCCACAATTTTATTCCTGATGTCCTTACACAGCTCTCTGGTCTTGGCCATTGTGGAGAGGTTGGAGTCTGTTTGATTGAGTGTGTGGACAGATGTCTTTTATACAGGTAACGAGTTCAAACAGGTGCATTTAATACAGGTAATGAGTGGAGAACAGGAGAGCTTCTTAAAGAAAAACTAACAGGTCTGTGAGAGACGGAATTCTTACTGGTTGGTATACTTATGTCATGCAATAAAATGCAAATTAATTATTTAAAAATCATACAATGTGGTTTTCTGGATTTTTGTTTTAGATTCTGTCTCTCCCAGTTGAAGTGTACCCATGATATAAATGACAGACCTCTACATGCTTTGTAAGTAGGAAAACCTGCAAAACCGGCAGTGTATCAAATACTTGTACTCCCTACTGTACAGTACCAGTCAAAAGTTTGGACACACTATCACATTCTTTATTTGTACTATTTGTAAAATAATAGTGAAGACATCAAAACTATGAAATAACACACATGGAATCATGTCGTAATCAAAAAAGTGATAAACTAATCAAAATATATTTTAGATTCTTCAAAGTAGCCACGCTTTTCCTTGATGACAGCTTTGCACACTCTTGGCATTCTCTCAACCAGCTTCATGAGAAATGCTTTTCCAACAGTCTTGAAGGAGTTCCCACATATGCTTTTATTTATTTTACCCTTATTTTACCAGGTAAGTTGACTGAGAACACATCCTCATTTACTGCAATGACCTGGGGAATAGTTACAGGGGAGAGGAGGGGGATGAATGAGCCAATTGTAAACTTTTTTTTAAACCTTTATTTAACTAGGCAAGTCAGTTAAGAACAAATTCTTATTTTCAATGACGGCCTAGGAACAGTGGGTTAACTGCCCGTTCAGGGGCAGAACGACAGATTTGTACCTTGTCAGCTCGGGGATATGAACTTGCAACCTTTCGGTTACTAGTCCAACGCTCTAAACACTAGGTTACCCTGCCGCTCCAAATGATTAGGTGATTAGATGATTAGGTGGCATGAAGGCCAGATTGGGAATTTAGCCAGGACACCGGGTTAACACCCCTACTCTTATGATAAGTGCCATTGGATCTTTAGTGACCACAGAGAGTCAGGACACCTGTTTAACGTCCCGTCCAAAAGACGCCACCCTACACTGGGTACTTGTTGGCAAGAGCAGGTGATCCTAATGTTTTGAATACTCAGTGTAAATGTACTTTATGTCTATATCTGGATGAATACATATTCAAATGTAGTACAAAGTAGTGACACGGTGTAGGTTTTTTTTCTTGTTCTGAGCCTATTGAGCATTTGGTGAAAGGTTGCGCTTGCAAAAAGTAAAAACCTACAAAAGAATCTGACCAATATATGTATGGCCACTTTCAACTGTCTCACAGTTAACATAATTCTAGTTCATCTGCCGTTTCATGTTGGTCCCACTCAAGGCGTCTGATAGCTTTAATCTTGGTCCAAGCTTGTCCTGCTTTCTGATTCATTGTGGATAACACCAAGCGAATCAGGGAGGCTCTCCCGACAATAAAGCACTAAGGAGGTGAACCAGAACTGTCACAGGAGAATTTAGATGTGTACTTGATTGCTTTTAAAGTGAGTGCCACGGATATCTTGTGATCATGTTAAGTCTCTCTTGAAGGGCGAAAAGAGCCAAAGAAAAGCTCTCTAAAAGGGGCCGGAAATGTTAATCGCTGAGGAACAAGTTGCCAGTTGGAATAGTATTAAGCAGAGCCTAGAGGAGCCTGGCCCCCTGCGCATCATGTGTGTGTGCTAATGTCACATTGATTATGCTGGTCGTAAACTGCCTTTGTTTGTTCCTCCGTTCCCCTGTCCGTCACCCGTCTGCTGGGACGAGCCACAGTCACACTAAAAGCCGTCTTTTTCGTGTTTGCAGCAGTTCTAAGTTGCTGGGGAGGAGAAGGGCATTCCCATCGGAGGCCTCCCACTCACATTTCCCTCTGCAGTCTCATGTATTAATTGCTTTTTAATGTTTCCTTCTCTCCTGGATGCTGTTGAGTAAAAACAAATCAACAAGAATAGGGGCATAAGCATTTCTCTGTTTGGGCCACGGCCCTGACTAAAAGGGTAGCCACTGAATAAACCATTAATGTAAGCTGGTGAATGAGGGAATCAGGATGGTAAAATACAAAGTAAAATCTGGAGCCATTTGGTCCTGCCGTATGCAGCGTCCCAAGTGTAACAGTCCCATCTGTGTACGTGCCACATGAAGGGAATCTGGTGTGATGAGGATGGAGGATCCTATGAACAAATGTGACATTTGTGACATGTCATTTCCCCCTTGGGCCACAATATTTCCCCCATATGCACCAACTTTGGGCAAAATCCTACTTTTCAACATTCATTTTTAATATATGAACATGCAGAGAAACCTTGTGTACTGAGTTAATTGCACATTGGTAGTACCATCTGTATAACTGCAACTGAGTGCAATAGTACCTTCATTATAAACCAGAAGTATAATCATAAACATCATATGACTCAACCATCAACAATTAGTCACTATGGCCAGAACATTGGCTAATTTAATCATAGTCCATACATACAAACGTCACATAATTACACCACAACCTCCAAGACATCTCTTATCAGAACTTTGTGGTGGTTGATTCAACCTAGGCTCTGATTGTGTAATCCATGTTCTGCAGGCCTATGTTCATCATCTATTCCTATCACACACACCCGACAGGACAGGACAGTGGTGGGTGTGCGCGGGGCAGACATTTTTGATCTGGTCGTGAGCGCATTTGGCGTGAGGGGGTCACAGAGTATTTGGGCTTGAGTTACAGGGCTAGCATCTGCCATCTGGCCATCAGGCAGTCTTATCCATCATTGGCCAGCTCCACGACAAGCGTTTGTTTGGAGTCTCTGGGCCAGACAGGAATAAAATTAGCTTGATGATTAAGTTCCTCCTCAGCTCCGGCGGGAATAAGACCCACCATTTATTTTCATTACTTCCGCTAGTTGTATGGAGTCTCTCCATTAATTTCCCGGAACCGTCCGGATGCCTGCCTGCGAAACCTGTATCCCTCTCCTGAGCAGGGATGGGTTGTTGCAATAGGGGTTGTAATGTGTTGTCATTTCCAGCACTGTGCACGTTTAATCAAAGATATTCCCTCGTAAACACACAACTTTGATTTCTGGGCTCTTTGCATACATAATTGCACTCTGTATATAAGGTGACTTAATTGTTTGGGATCATTCCACATAACCTTATGACATTCAATATTGACTTGGCCTTTTATAGCTATTCCTCAGAAAACCTTGCAAATGAGCAAAGGTTATAAAGATGGATTCTGTCAGTACATGAGATTTTATTTGTATCGTTAGTATGACCTAAACCTGGTTCTCTGTAACAAATGCGTTGCCACATGCAGGAATTGATATTTGAGTAACAGAAGCAAAAGTGCTAACCTAACGTGTCATTAGAGAGTAGACCCATGCTACAGTACCTCAATTTACAACTGAGATTAAGTTATCAACAGTGATACCAACTAACTAGACAAAGGCTCCCCTAGCCAAATCCACCCACTGTTTTCCAAGTAGTTAGCAACAGGTGCACATAATCAATCAATAAGTCTGATCAAGGTCACAGAAACACCACCAATTCACCATTGACAACTATATCCTATTCAGCTAATTAGTTCTACTGTCATCAGTAAATATTATCTCTTTCGGTACTAAATAAGGGGACTTGATCATGACCTTGCGATATTCATGCAATTGAAAGAGTGTCTGTGCATCATGTGCTGTAATCATGCCAGCTAAAGTGACTGTGTTGACCACTTATACAGCATGGCTGGGTTGGGCCTCAGGAGTGTAGAAGGACTTCATGGTGGAATAGAATGGAAGTCTGGAATCTTTGTCTTCAACACACACATGCACGTTTCGCATGCACAGATGCATACACAATGAGAGAGATAGCCCCTCTTCATTTCCTACACACACACACACACACACACACACACACACACTCTCACCCACTCTCAGAGATTTGTTACAACTTATACCCTGGGTGCCTGTTAGAGGGAAGTGAAGACATCTTGTACTTCTTTAAAGCCTGTAGCCGTAACACCCTTGCCCCCAGTGTAAACCTGTGTGCTGAGCCACAGTGAAGAGAGCGCTGTAGCTCTTTGTAATGTAGCGCTAACCCAGAGCTTTTGGAAAATGTACTACACGAGAGCTCAGGGCTTTTAAGTCCAGCTTCCCCTCAACTGGGAGAATAGAGCAGAGCAGAGGAGAGTAGGGGGTCAGGGATAGAGCAGAGGAGAGTAGGGGGTCAGGGATAGAGCAGAGGAGAGTAGGGGAGCAGGGATAGAGCAGAGGAGAGTAGGGGGGCAGGGATAGAGCAGAGGAGAGTAGGGGGGCAGGGATAGAGCAGAGGAGAGTAGGGGGCCAGGGATAGAGCAGAGGAGAGTAGGGGGGCAGGGATAGAGCAGAGGAGAGCAGAGCAGAGGAGAGTAGGGGGTCAGGGATAGAGCAGAGAAGAGTAGGGGGGCAGGGATAGAGCAGAGGAGAGTAGGGGGCCAGGGCGGGAGCAGAGAAGAGTAGGGGGGCAGGGATAGAGCAGAGCAGAGGAGAGTAGGAGGGCAGGGATGGAGCAGAGCAGAGGAGAGTAGGGGGCAGGGATAGAGCAGATAAGAGTAGGGGGGCAGGGTTAGAGCAGAGCAGAGGAGAGTAGAGGGCCAGGGCTAGAGCAGAGGAGAGTAGGGGGGCAGGGATAGAGCAGAGGAGAGTAGTGGGGCAGGGATAGAGCAGAGGGGAGTAGGGGGCCAGGGCTAGAGCAGAGGAGAGTAGGGGGGCAGGGATAGAGCAGAGGAGAGCAGAGCAGAGGAGAGTAGGGGGGCAGGGCTAGAGCAGAGGAGAGTAGGGGGGCAGGGATAGAGCAGAGGAGAGTAGGGGGGCAGGGATAGAGCAGAGGAGAGTAGGGGGGCAGGGATAGAGCAGAGGGACAGGACAGGACAGGACAGGACAGGACAGGACAGGATAGGACAGGACAGGACAGGAGGTGTACAACACAATGACCTTGAACTGAAGCTGTGAGAAGAAAGATCCATTCCCAGACTTGGCACTTTAACCCCACCATTTTTATTTTTTTCACAATTTTTTTGCCTTGTCCAGCTCCCTCTCTCGTTCTGGTTCTCTCTCTCCTTCATTTTAATTATATTATGTAAACAATACATTTTGTTATGATGAGATCACTACAATGGATGTCAGTTCTGTGTTAACACTTCCATCCTCAGATAGTGACAACAAACCATGAAGAGAGAGAGAGCGATAGAGGCAGAGAGAAAAAAAGAGAGAGCAGAGAGAGAGAGAAGAGAGAGAGCGAGAGAGAGCATGGAGCAGGGTTGAATTACATTACTTCCCAGAACCATTGTTTGCCGAGGAGAGGAACCGATTTTCTCTAATGTGTTTCTGTGTTGTGTCCTTGTCCTCCCCCAGTTTGCGCGTATGCCTAGAGAGAGGGGTCCTGGAAGATGGGTCAGAGGGGAGAAAAGGAGGTGTGTGTGTGTGTGTGTGTGTGTGTGTGTGTGTGTGTGTGTGTGTGTGTGTGTGTGTGTGTGTGTGTGTGTGTGTGTGTGTGTGTGTGTGTGTGTGTGTGTGTGTGTGTGTGTGTGTGTGTGTGTGTGTGTGTGTGATACTCATAACGAGGATGTCAAATAAAGGGAAGAGAAGCTCCATTTTCCCGGCTGAAGGCACCCTGGGATGTGTAAGCAGGAGGAAATCTTAGAAGGAAGGGGAGAGAGTAGGTTACCACCGGTACGAGATTAACAGCTGCCCAGAGTAACAGCCCGGCCATGCTTATTTCTACAGCCAGTTAAAACAACTTGCAGTCATGTTTCAACCGCAGGGCCCAGATTCCTCTGACCTTCTTAGCTCTCTTTCTCACTACAATGTTATTCCTGCTCCAAATGATCTAAATTATATGCTAAATAAACACCTTTACACTTGGTATGTAATCTGCTCTCCTGTTGGAGGACAATCATCCAGGCTCGTGCTTGTTCACCTTCCTCCGCCTTTCGCGTTTGACGATGTTATTATAAACCAGACCTCAGGTTTTTTCCCCACTTGTAATTATCAAGTTAAACTAATTTTGATAACCTTTTGCCATGCTGTCACACATTATTCTTGGAACTATGTAGTCCTTAGAGATACAGTTTACACACAATGAAGATTCCTATACATACGGTTGAAGTCGAAGTTTACTAACACTTAGGTTGGAGTCATTAAAACTCATTTTTTAACCACTCCACAAATTTCTAGTAAACAAACCATAGTTTTGGCAAGTTGGTTTGGACATCTATTTTGTGCATGACACATGTAATTTTTCCAACAATTGTTTATAGACAGATCATTTCACTTAAAATTCACTGTATCACAATTCCAGTGGGTCAGAAGTTCACATACATGATGCTTCTGATAAGCTAATTGACATAATTTGAGTCAATTGGAGGTGTACCTGTGGATGTATTTCAAGGCCTACCTTCAAACTCAGTGCCTCTTTGCTTGACATCATGGGAAAATCAAAAGAAATCAGCCAAGACCTCAGAAAAATAATTGTAGACCTCCACAAGTCTGGTTCATCCTTGGGAGCGATTTCCAAATGCCTGAAGGTACCACGTTCATCTGTACAAACAATAGTAAGCAAACAACATGGGACCACGCAGCCGTCATACCGCTCAGGAAGGAGACGCGTTCTGTCTCCTAGTGATGAACGTACTTTGGTGCGAAGAGTGCAAATCAATCTCAGAACAACAGCAAAGGACCTTGTGAAGATGCTGGAGGAAACAGGTACTAAATAATCTATATCCACAGTAAAACGAGTCCTATATCGACATAACCTGAAAGGCCGCTCAGCAAGGAAGAAGCCACTGCTCTAAAACCGCCATAAAAAGCCAGACGTGCAACTGCACATGTACTTTTTGGAGAAATGTCCTCTGTTCTGATGAAACAAAAATAGAACTGTTTGGCCATAATGACCATCGTTATGTTTGGAGGAGAAATGCTTGCAAGCCGAAGAACACCATCCCAACCGTGAAGCACGGGGGTGGCAGCATCATGTTGTTGGGGTGCTTTGCTGCAGGAGGGACTGGTGCACTTCCCAAAATAGATGGCATCATGAGGTAGGACAATTATGTGGATATATTGAAGCAACATCTCAAGACATCAGTCAGGAAGTTAAAGCTTGGTCGCAAATCTGTCTTCCAAATGGACAATGACCCCAGCATACTTCCAAAGTTGTGGCAAAATGGCTTAAGGACAACAAAGTCAAGGTATTGGAGTGGCCATCACAAAGCCCTGACCTCAACCCTATAGAACATTTGTGGGCAGAACTGAAAAAGCGTGTGCGAGCAAGGAGGCCTACAAACCTGACTGTTACACCAGCTCTGTGTAATAGGTGCGTGCTGGTGGCAAGGAAGTCAGGAGCAGGAGAGTGAACTTGGTATAAACGGAGCAGTTTAATAAAAATTCAAAAACTCCAGAAACCAACATATACAAAATAAAATAAGAGGGTGCAAAACCTGTCGCACACCAATACATGCAACAAACAACCACTGACAATGACATGAGGGGAAACAGGGGGTTAAATACACAACATGTAATTGATGGGATTGGAACCAGGTGTGATGGAAGACAAGACAAACCTAATGGAAAATGAAAAATGGATCAGTGATGGCTAGAAGGTCGGTGACGTCGACTGCCGAACACCACCCGAACAAGGAGAGGGACCGACTTCGGTGGAAGTCGTGACAGTACCCCCCCCCGCTAAATCCCATAGACAATTTGTGGGCAGAACTGAAAAAGCGTGTGCGTGCAAGGAGGCCTACAAACCTGACTCAGTTACACCAGCTCTGTCAGGAGGAATGGGCCAAAATCCACCCAACTTGTTGTGGGAAGCTTGTGGAAGGATACCCGAAATGTTTGATCCAATTTAAACTATTTAAAGGCAATGCTACCAAATACTAATTGAGTGTATGTAAACTTCTGACCCACTGGGAATGTGATGAAACAAATATTCTTACATTTCACAGTCTTAAAATAAAGTGGTGATCCTAACTGACTTAAGACAGGCAATTTTTACTAGGATTAAATGTCAGAAATGGTGAATAACTGAGTTTAAATGTATTTGGCTAAGGTATGTAAACTTCTGACATCAACTGTAAATATAAGAATGCTCTTTTGTCTTGAATTGACGTAGAACTTGGCAGACCCACCCTAAAACCTTGCTTCTCCATAAACGCCTGGTTAAACTGAAAAATACAACCTCTGTTACACCTGTCACAGAAAGCGCTGAAGCCAAGGAGACCCCTGAACTGAACTTTTCTCGTTGGAACCTTTCCCTTTTGTATCTCTGCCATCTCCATCCCATGTTGTGCTGCTGATTGCGATGCTGGAACCTTTGTTACCAGAGAGGCTCTTTGAGTTTGTCTCCTCGAGATTCCTCCCTGCGCGGCCGGGAATGACTGTCTAGCCCACTGGCTTTTTCATGTCGATGATTGGAAACAGATGTGGATGGCTTACAGCCCGGTGTCATCACTCACCCCTTAGCTCCACCTCTCCTCCATCCCTCAGGCCCCCATCCCCACCAGGCCCTCAGACTACCTGCCTCCCCCTCCTCAACCCGTCACCCCTTTAGGGGGAGACGATGAACGTCAATTGGGACAAATCAGCATATCACCAGACCTTGTGTCTGCTACCCACTCAACCCATCCCCAACAACCTCCATAGTGGGACGTTTCAGTGCTACATAACTGGGGATTACAGCTTAGTTCACCATACATTCACAACATATCTTCTTCTGTTCAATCTAGGAACAGTAACATTGGTACTAGTAGCAGCGATGGCAGAAGACTACACCAAACATCGTGCGCATCTTAAGCTGTTGTTAGTACTGAACTGCCATTGTTATAGATATACAGTAAAGGAGAGGAAAAAGGAACTGTCACTCATACCTTTCTCCACCCATTTTTCTCCATTTCCCATCCATCCATTCACCCATCCAGTGTTACTCCCAGCCCAATCTTCTCCACTCTGACCCCAGACCGATGCACCTCCCTGGGCCTTTGAGCGAGCCAGCCCGGTCTGCACCACACTCTGACAAATGAGGTGGCTGCTGAGCCTCTGTCTACAGGGGGCTTATTGGAAGACAGGCCTACTACCTGGAGGGAGGGTTCAGGGGGGAGCAGCCATGCAGCATGTTAGTTAACCTGCCTTAGACTGCTGCTGCCCATACAGGCCTCCTCCTTCACTCCCACACAAATCATTCCACCACCCCAGAACATTCTCAGAGGGATGGAGGGGACTTGGGTTGGGAGCAGGGGGAGAGGGGGAGAGGGGGGATGATGGGGGTAGAAAGACTCAGTGCCAGGCTGGGGGTCTCGTCGTGACTTTGCGGGGACTAGCAGGGCAGCTGTCCAGCCAGTGGCGAGAGGACCGTACGTCCACAGTTTATTGGTCCTGACAGCCTTCACACTGGGGCTGTTATACTAGCTGTGGGATTCATAGTTCGACACACATTTAGTGTAGTGGACAGCCACCACTGTGTCTGGACTGTTGTCAGGGCTTTTCTTGTCTTCTTCAGTCAAAGAGTAGAAAGCAGTCTGTGGTGGCATTACCAGCATATCAAGTCTGTTGGAGATTTGTTTGGTTTTATTGATAAGCTGTTGATCCACTGAAATAAATCCAATCAATCATTAGACAAGAAGGGAAATAACTATGTGAGAATGTTATTCATTGACTACAGCTCAGCGTTTAACAACATAGTTCCCTCCAAACTCATCACTAAGCTGGGGACCCTGGGACCGAACACCTTCCTCTGCAACTGGATCCTGGACTTCCTGATGGGCCAGCCCCAGGTGGTGAAGGTAGGCAACAATCCCTCTGCCACGCTGACCCTCATCACAGGGGCCCCTTAGGAGTGTTTGGTTAGTCCCCTTCTGTTCTCCCCATACGGTGATGAGGTCAAGGACATGGCAGTGTCCAATCAAATCAAATCACATTTTATTGGTCACATACACATATTTAGCAGATGGTATTGCGGGTGTAGCTAAAAGCTTGAGTTACTAGCTCCAACAGTTCAGTAGCATCTAACCATTCACAACAATACACACACATCTAAAAGTAAACAAATGGAATAAAGTTGGAATAAATATTAGAACGAGTAATGTCGGAGAGGCTTTGACAAAAATACACGATATACCTATGAAATGAGTAAAGCAATATGTAAACATTATTAAAGGGACTAGTGTTCCATTAATAAAGTGACCAGTGATTCCATGTCTATGTATAAAAGGCAGCAGCCTCTAAGTTCCAGGGTTGAGTAACTGGGTGGTAACCGGCTAGTGATGGCTATTTATCAGTCTGATGGCCTTCTGGAGAGTCCTGCGGTTGAGGGCGGTGCAGTTTCCATACCAGGTGGTGATACAGCCCGACAGGATGCTCTCAATTGTGCATCTGTACAAGTTTGTGATGGTCTTAAGTGCCAAGCCAAATTTCTTCAGCCTCCTGAGTTGCTGTTGTGCCTTTTTCACCACATTATCTGTGTGGGTGGACCATTTCAGATTGTCAGTGATGTGTACGCCAAGGAACTTGAAGCTTTTCACTTTCTCCACTGCGGTCCCGTCGATGTGGATAGGGGTGTGCTCCCTCTGCTGCTTCCTGAAGTCCACGATCAGCTCCTTTGTTTTGTTGACATTGAGGGAGAGGTTATTTTCCTGTCACCACACTGCCAGGGCCCTCACGTCCTCCCTGTAGGCTGTCTCGTCATTGTTGGTAATCAGGCCTACTACTGTTGTGTCTTCTGCAAATTTGATGATTGAGTTCGAAGCGTGCATGGCCACGCAGTCATGGGTGAACAGGGATTTTAGGATGGGGCTGAGCATGCACCCTTGTGGGGCCCTTGTGTTGAGGATCAGTGAATTGGAGGTGTTGTTTCCTACCTTCACTACTTGGGGGCGGCCCATCAGGAAGTTCAGGACCAGTTGCACAGGGTGGGGTTCAGACGCAGGGCCCCAAGCTTAATGATGAGCTTGGAATGTACTATGGTATTTAAGGCTGAGCTATTGTAAATTAACATAGGTATTCCTCTTGTCCAGATGAGATAGGGCAGTGAGCAGTGGAATGGCGATTGCATCATCTGTGGCTCTATTGGGGCGCTATGCAAATTGAAGTGGGCCTAGACCAGGGGTGGGCATTTCCAGTCCTCAGGGGCCTGATTGGTGTCACAGTTTTGCCCCAGACCGAGCTAATACACCTGACTTCAATAATCACCTAAACATGATCTTCAGTTTAGAATGCAATTTTATTAATCAGTTGTTTGCTAGGGATAGAGAAAAACTGTGACACCAATCAGGCCACCGAGGACTGGAGTTGCCCACCCTTGGTCTTGGGTGTCAGGTAAGGTAGAGGTGATATGATCCTTAACTAGACTCTCAAAGCACTTCATGATGAAAGATGGGAGTGCTACGGGGCGATAGTCTTTGCATTCTTGGTGGGGCCTGATTGGTACAGGAACAATGGTGGACATCTAGAAGCAAGTGGGGACAGCAGACTGGGATAGGGAGAGATTGAATATTTAAACACTCCAGCCAGCTGGTATGCGCATGCTCTGAGGATGCGGAGCCTGGGCCGGCAGCCTTGTGAAGTTTAACATGCCTGTTGATGGGGCAGGTTCCCTTTTGGGAACGACCCCTCCCACGTTCAGCTTGAACGGTGGCGCACGGAATGCAAAAATATTCTTAGAAATATTTAACCTCCACACATTAACAAGTCCAATAGCTCAAATGAAAGATAAACACCTTGTTCATCTAGCCAGCAAGTCAGATTTCTAAAATGTTTTACGGCGAAAACATAGCACATATTTATGTCAAACCACCACCAAAGACACAGCTAATTTGAATAGCCAAAAAATGCAATCAACAAACGCAGGATTAAAAGAAAAAAAAATCACTAACCTTTTGAAAATCTTCATCAGATGACAGTAATAGGACATGTTACACAGTACATTTATGTTTTTTTCAATAATATGCTATTTATATCCATAAATCTCTGTTTACAATGACGGCATGTTCACAAAATGCTACTCAAATGTCCGGAGAAATGATGATATCTGCCGGAGCTAACGTCAGATAACAAGCAATACAAATCATAAACTTTGACTAAATATACATGTTCTACATATAGATAGAAAGATACACTTCTTCTTAATGGAACCGCTGTGTTACATTTATTTTTAACGTTACAGAATTCGTTCACTGGGCTATAATATGAGACGGCGCTCAGAAATTAGCATTATGTCTCCTCTATCTCGGAGTCCACAGAAACCCATAATTAACACATAAATATTCCCTTACCTTTGATGTTCTTCGATCAGAAGACGTGGAAGGAGTTATACTTACCAAAAACTGTGTTTGGTTTTCAAGTCTGTGTCTAGGTTACCAAACGCGACAAATTCCGGTTGAAATGCAGCCAAAATTCTAGTAGATGCGCATCTAAACTTCAAAATTACATATTATATGTCGACTAAACTGGTCAAACTAAGTGCAGAATCAAGCTTTAGCATGTTCTAAACATGCAAAACAAAACTTAGCTCGAACAGACAAACCGAAATCGTTTGGTTAATCCTGGAAGAAAGAGAGCTCCGGACCAGACGCGCTCATGAATGTACATGTATTTTCGCGTGACCCGGAGGTTTCAGCCCGCCAAACTCGAGGGAGCGCGCGATTCCCACAATGAGAGGCCCCACTGAAAGGGGACACCGCGCTGAAGAGATAGGAACTGTTCCCAGATCTGTAGCTGGTTGGGAAGGGTGGGGGCGATGAGAGAGTTTGGGAGAATGGCTGCCCTGAGAGTTCTGCTTTACATACAGACATAATTTGAACGGTTTTAGAAGCTTTAGAGTGTTTTCTATTCAATAATAATTATTATATGCATATATTAGCCATTTTTGACAGATTTTTTTTCTGTTTACTATGGGCACGCAATTCCTCCAAAGGGGGCAGTAGTCAGCCCTATCTTTAACAGGATTTATTAAATGTCTTACTAACGTCAGGCATTGAGAACGAGAGCCCACAGTCCTTGCTACCAGCCCGTGTTGGTGGCACTGTGTTATCCTCAAAGCGTGTGAAGAAGGTGTTTAACTTCTCCGGGAGCAAGACATCAGTGTACGCGACATGGCTGGTTTTCCCTTTCTAAGGTTATTCTCAGAGGCTACCCGGAACGTATGCCAGTTCTCGCGATCAAAACAATCTTGAAGCATGAATTCAGATTGGTCAGACCAGCAGTGAATAGACCTTAGCATGGGTACTTCCTGTTTGAGTTTCTGCCTATAGGAAGAAAGGAGAAATATGGAGTCGTGATCTAATTTTCTGAAGAGAGGGACAGGGGAGGGCCTTGTAGGCATCCCGGAAGGCGGAGTAGCAGTGGTCGAGCGTTGTAGCAGCGCGAGTACATCACTGGGACCGAGCCCCCTGCCATCCAGGACCTCTATATCAGGTGGTGTCAGAGAAAAAAGTTACGTTCTGACCATAGTTCTGTTATTTTCTTTGTTTTAGTATGGTCAGGGCATCAGTTGGGTGGGAAGTCTATGTTTGTTTTTCTATGTTGGTTTATGTCTATGTTGAGTTCGGCCTAGTATGGTTCTCAATCAGAGGCAGCTGTCAATTGTTGTCCCTGATTGAGAATCATAATTAGGTAGCCTTTTACCACCTGGGTTTCGTGGGTGTTTATTTCCTGTTTAGTGTTTGTCATTCACCTTATGGGACTGTTCGTTTGTTGCTTATTGTTTTTGTTCAGTGTTCATTTTGCTTCAATTGCGTTTTGGTCCTCCGATCCTTCTCGCTACTCCTCCTCAGAAGAGGAGGACGAGATCCATGACAGAAACACCCACCGCAAAAGGACCAAGCAGCGTGGTAACGGGCAGCAACAGCGATCGCAGGACTCATGGACTTGGGAGGAGATTCTGGACAGCAAGGGACCATGGGCACAGGCTGGAGAATATCGCCGCCCCAAGGCTGAGCTGGAGGCAGCGAAAGCCGAGAGGCGGTGGTATGAGGAGGCAGCACGGCGGCGCGGCTGGAAGCCTAAGAGGCAGCCCCAAAAATGTATTGGGGGGAGGAACACGGGGAGTGTGGCGAAGGCAGGTAGGAGACCTGCGCCAACTTCCCGTGCTTACCGGAGAGAGAGAGGGACCGGGCAGGCACCGAGTTATGCCGTGAGGCGCACAGTGTCCCCGGTGCGTGTGCATAGCCAGGTGCGGTACATCCCAGCGCCTCGTATCGGCCGGGCTAGAGTGGGCATCAAGCCAGGTGCCATGAAGCCGGCTCAGCGCATCTGGTCTCCAGTGCGTCTCCTAGGGCCGGTGTACATGGCACCAGCCTTACGCATGGTGTCCCCAGTTCGCCAGCACAGCTCAGTGCGGGCTATTCCACCTCGCCGCACTGGCCTGGCTACGGGGAGCATTCAACCAGGTAAGGTTGGGCAGGCTCGGTGCTCAAGAGCTCCAGTGCGCCTTCACGGTCCGGTCTGTCCGGTGCCACCTCCACGTACCAGCCCTCCAGAGGCAGCCCCCCGCACCAGGCTTTCGCTCTGTCTTCTCCCTACAGGTGCTCCTGCCTGTCCAGCGCTGCCAGAGCCTTCCTCCTCTCCAGCGCTTCCAGAGTCTCCTGTCTGTCCTGAGCTGCCAGAGTCTCCCATCTGTAATGAGCTGCCAGAGTCTCCGTCTGTCCTGAGCTGCCAGAGCCGCCAGTCTGTCCTGAGCTGCCAGAGCCGCAAGTCTGTCCTGAGCTGCCAGAGCCGCCAGTCTGTCCTGAGCTGCCAGAGCCGTCAGTCTGTCCTGAGCCGTTAGTCAGCCAGGAGCTGCCAGAGCCGTCAGTCAGCCAGGAGCTGCCAGAGCCGTCAGTCAGCATGGAGCTGCCAGAGCCGTCAGTTAGCCAGGAGCTGCCAGAGCCGTCAGTCAGCCAGGAGCTGCCAGAGCTGCCTGTCACGCCGGCGATGCCAGACTCGCCCTTCACTCCAGCGCTGCCAGAGCCTTCCTCCTGCCCAGCGCTGCCGGAGTCTTCCGCCTGTCGGAGTCTTCCGTCCGTCCGGCGCTGCCGGAATCTCCCGTCCATTCGGGACCCGTGGCGAGGGTCCCCAGTCCGAGGTCGGCGGCGAGGGTCGGCGCTCTTAAGAGGCCACAGAGGTGAATAGAGAGGTGGAGAAGGACTATAGTGGAGTGGGGTCCACGTCCCGCGCCAGAGCAGCCACCGCGGACAGACACCCACCCAGCCCCTCCCCTATAGGTTTAGGTTTTGCGGCCGGAGTCCGCACCTTTGGTGGGGGGTACTGTCACGTTCTGACCATAGTTCTGTTATTTTCTTTGTCTTCTTTATCTTCTTTCTTTCTTTTTGTTCAGTGTTCATTTTGCTTCATTAAATTATGGACACTTACCACCTTGCGTTTTGGTCATCCGATCCTTCTCGCTACTCCTCCTCGGAAGAGGAGGACGAGATCCATGACAGAAAGGCACGGAAAATTGCCAAAGACTCCAGCCACCCAAGCCACAGACTGTTCACTCTGCTACCGTCCGGCAAACGGTACCGGAGCTTCAGCTCTCGGACCAACAGACTCTGAGACAGCTTCTACCCCCAAGCCATCAGACTGCTAAATAGCCTTAATAGTTAATTAAATGGTTACACAAACTATCTGAGCTGACCCAATCTTGCACTGACTCTAAGCACACTCACAAGACTATACTGTATATGCACACTATATACACACTCACTCACTCACTCACTCGCACTACACTGACACAGCTGACACTCACCCCAAATCCACACACATTCATATACACTACATATGCACACACACACATAGGACACGCATACACACACAACACACACACACACGGATACCGAAACAAAAAAGAAATACGCACGCATACACACACACATACAAACACACACATACACACTTTTACACTCATATGATGCTGCTACTCTGTTCTTCATTTTACTCTTATTATTATCTATTCTTATGCCTATTCACTTTACCCTGTCTTCCTGTACACATCTACCTCAATTACCTCATTGTCTGGTCCTGGTACTCCCTGTATATAACACCATTCTTATAGATTGTATTCCTATTGTGTTACTCTTTTTATTTGTATAGTTTTTTTTCTAACTCTGCATCATTTGGAAGGGATTGTAAGCAAGCATTTCATGTAAGTCTACACCTGTTGTATTCGGCACATGTGATTTGATTTGGTTGATTAAATAATGAATGAATGAACCACCTTAGAAATGTGTTTGCAGCCTCCCAGGTGGCGCAGTGGTCTAAGGCACTGCCACCAGAGACTCTGGGTTCGCGCCCAGGGAGGTTCGTGGGGAGGCGCACAATTGGCCTAGTGTCCAGGTTAGGGAGGGTTTGGTCGGTAGGGATTTCCTTGTCTCATCGAGCACAAGCAACTCCTGTGGTAGGCTGGGCACAGTGCATGCTAACCAGGGTGCACAGTGTTTCACCTGACACATTGGTGCGGCTGGCTTCCGGGTTGGATGCGCGCTGTGTTAAGAAGCAGTGCGGCTTGGTTGGGTTGTGTTTCGGAGGATGCATGGCTCTTCACCTTCTTCCAAGCCCATACGGGAGTTGTAGCGATGAGACAAGATAGTAACTGCTAACAATTGGATACCATGAAAAGGGGGTAAAATTCAACAATAACAACAACAAAAAATGTGTTTGGTTAAGAGGAAACCCACCAGTGTGATATACAGTCACTGCAAAAGGGATGTGTAAAAAAAGAATACTTGAAAGTACTAGTTAAGTAGTTTTGGAGGGTATCTATACTTTACTTTATTTACTTTATTTACTATTTATACTTTTGACAATTTTTACTCTTACTTCATTCCTAAAGAAATGTTTTATTCCATTCATTTCCTGTTATCCACAGGAAAATGATCCAATTCACACACTTAGTGTTGCCTGGTCATCCATTCTGCCTCTGATATGGCGGACTCACTAAACACAAATGCTTTGTTTGTAAATTAGGTGTGTTGGGGTGTATCCCTGGCTATCTGTACATTTAAAAAAAAACACTAAATGTATGCTGACTGGTTTGCTTAACGTAAGGATTTTGAAATGATTTATATTTTAACATTTACTTTTGATACCTCAGAGTGACTACCTTATGAAGCTGGTTGAGAGAATGCCAAGAGTGTGCAAAGCTGTCATCAAAGCAAAGGGTGGCTATTTGATGTCAAATGTCAAATCTAAAATATATTTTGATTTGTTTAACACTTTTTTGGGTACTATATGATTCCATATGGGTTATTTCATAGTTTGATGTCTTCACTAGTATTCTACAATGTAGAAAATAGTCCAAATAAAGAAAACCCCTTGAATGAGTAGGTGTTCTAAAACTTTTGACCGGTAGTGTATATTTAAAACAAAATACTTTAAGACTTTTACTCAAGTAGTAGTTTACTGAGTGACTTTCACTTTTACATGAGTCAACTTCTATTAAGGTATCTAAACTTTTACTCAAGTATGACAATTGGGTACTTTTCCACCACTGGTGGTTTAGTGGTTTTACCGGGGCAGCAGCATCAGAGAACAGGTGTTATCAGGGCACCAGTCAGGGCTCCCGCTCCCAGTGCTACCTACCTGCCTGCCTGCGTGATTTAGAGGTCAAGCTTAGTTGGAAAACACACTCACAAAGATGTAAGTGGAGAACACAGAGGAGTTGAAAAGCTCGGGCCCGCACTGAGAGATGGGAGATATGTGGACATTCTCTGTAGGAAGTATGTCTCTTGGTATGAGAATGAACTGCAGAATGGGACGGCAGGTAGCCTAGCAGTTAAGAGCGTTGGGCCAGTAACCGAAACGTTGCTGGTTCGAAAGAATCCGCAAGCTGACTAGGTGTTTGAATCTGTCGCATTGGTCTGCTAAATGACTAAAATGTCAAATGTAAAAATGAATGAACCCTCTTGTTTAACACACTGACTGCAGCAAGGAACAAAAACAACTAGCCCACACAATGTTTAGTTACTGGTTTTACTTACCATCTTCAGCGAAGCATGTTGGGAATCATATCAGAGTGTATCCATGGCTTATGCTACACCTTGAAAGCATTTCTGATGGAGAGAAACATAGACTCAGTCACTCCATCACCCTCCCACACATATCCACAAATACACACAGGCAAGACACACACATGCACGCACTCTGTGCAACACCTGCTTAAGACCTAAAGAGTGGATTGGATAAAATGGATACTCTGCAGGTGTGAGATAGGGCCTGGTCATCGTTTATCTGGGTCTATTTTGGTTTCAAAGAGTCCTCTGTCCCCTCTTATCTCTCCACCTGACAGTGCTGCTCTCCTCGCGGCATGCACGGGTCTAAAGTGCTTTCTGAGAACCGCCCAAGAGCCTGCTCTTCAGCTCCTATCTCTGTGCTCTTGACCCACAAGCAGCGGCAACAGCGGCCGTAGTGGGCTCAAATGGATACTCACTGCTCCGTGGGCTCACCGTCATCAACCTATTACAGCTTTCCATCCTGGCACTAGCACAACTGAAAACATGTTGTTGATGATTCTGGGAGGCTACAGGTAACAAGGGGAAACAAAAAGAGGGTGAGGCTCTGTTAGTGCAATGAAATTATTCAAAGAAATACCTTTTCAGTTTTTTAGCTGCCTAAATGCCACTCTTTTAATTGGCTATAAAACTTCAACACACAAGAATGCTTGAATTCAAATTAAAATCCACTCCAAAAAATAATATATACATTTATACAATAAAGGAAGCATGTTCACTGCTTTTGTGCCAGCATCCTAAACAGGACTCCATACTCTGAGGAGTTTGTCAAATGGTTCTATGATGTGCCCTAACAGCACTCAGTGTTGTACTGACGGGGAGCTAAAAGCTCATATTTATCTTTAATTCCTCTTCAATGCGTGGCCCCTGCACCTTTATCCAGGATTTATATTTGACATCTGCTCCCCCCTGCAATTAACCTTGATGAAATTGGGAACACTATCTTTTGAGTGTTTTTCTCCCTCCCCTTCCTTTACCCCTCCATGTTACTTTTCAGCAATTGAAATCAGGGTAATGACTCTGTAAGGAAAAAGAATGTTCTTTCAATAGATAATTAGGGAGATTGGTTTACCAGGCCCACTCAAGGCCCATTCACATGCAGGGATTGAGCCTGGGCCGTTGTCTGCAGGGTCCAAGGGCTCCCCAGAGAGACATTCCCCTCTGTTTCATTTCTCTGAGCAGGTGCCTGGCAGGTAGTCAATGGAGACGCCGGCCCTGGAAATAAGAGGCCCCCGGACAGAGGTCAACATCAGAGGTCAAGGGTCAGGATCCCAAGGTCATGAGGTCAATGGTCATGAGGTCAATTGTGCTGGGCAGATGACTGGAAATGAATCTTGGATCTGCTTCTGTTGGGGTGAAGGAGATGTACAACAGGATAAGAAGAGGCATCCTCCAGTCAATGATTGACTGCTACGCCTCTCTGTTCCACTCACATTTCTAATACACGTGCATATGCAATCAATGGGGGCGCGAGCATACTTATGCACATATAACTGACATAGAGCCAATCCCTCATTGTTTTATTAGCTAATTAGCTACAATACTTTATCTAGACACAATTTGTTTTGCACCCACTCATATTTTTCACATTTCCAGTGAAAAATCTGTGATTTACAGGTTCTTTGATATTTGTTCATTTTCATAACTTTCCCATAGTCATCTACATCCTTCTGCATTAACTCAATTGCGTAAGATGAACAGAATATTGATTGATTTCACCCACCTCTGCTCCCAATAGATTTTATAATAACAAATGTCCTCCGGCATTATAAATTTACACAGGGCCCAGTTCACCAATTAATACACTTGAAATTCCTCCGTGCGACAAGGGCGGTACAGGTTCCAGGGTCAAGGGTCGCGTGCGTTGTGATTTCTAATTAAATCTCAGATGAGGAAAAGTGATCTGTCATTGCCCGTAGGCTGCTATTGACTTGGCCTGCTAGTGCTACCATCGCCTGACACATGGAAAGCTAAACCCAGCCAGGCCAGGCCAGAGCCCTGGGGAAATAATTTACAAATGTCCGTACACTGAGAAGCCTGAGGAGCAAGCCACGACCAGGGGGTTACATTCAGGGAAAAGCACAGGGAGTTCTAACCCTTTTCTATCCGTCAACATTCTGCCACGATTCCTGGGGGAACAGGGGCTTGCCGGCTCTCCTTACATAGGGTCGGCAGTAGACTCCCGCTCCTGAGATATGTAACTAAATCTCTGTCCGACCGCAAACCAGGGTTGGCAACTTGGGCTCTCTTGCTCCAGGGTAGGTTTGAGCCGAGGGTGATTTTAACTGTACATAAAAATGCTATGCTGGTCAGTTTAAGTTGCTTCCGGCAGAGCTGGATTCGTCAGAGCTGAATTATCTAACAGGGCCTGTAGAAGGACAGTGTGTTTAATAATATCATGTTAGCCCCTCTACTAAAGTCATATACAATTTGACAAACTATTGCAACTTTTAAAAAGTAGGCAGACATGGGCAATGTTGTCACCAAATCCTCACAACTTCACAGTAGAGTTTTCAGTATGCAAAATAAAGCTAAATAAAATATTATAGTCCTGTCTATTGGTTTCCCTCTCCTTAAATAGAAATCCAAGACATACAGTATATCTATCTCTTAAAGGGATACTTCTGAATTTTGGCAATGAGGCCATTTATGAACTTGTGGTGAACTTGTGGATACCATTTTTATGTATCTGTGTCAATATGAAGGAAGTTAGAGGTAGTTTCACGAGCCAACGCTAACTAGCAGGGGCTGTATAATAAACAGTGTCTGAATGAGGAATGTCTCTTAACATATCTGACTGGCCCAGCATATGCCAGTTATAGGAAACCCATAGCATCAGTCAGTGCATACTGCTCAGTGAGGTCAAAGGCTAGGAAGGTCAAAGGTGTAATCTTCCTCTCATCATGAAGTGCATTAACATCTTCTCTGTGTCCATCTGAGCCGGATGACTTAGCAGAACTCTGACAGCTGCTACTACTGTGCAATGTCTTGGGATGCAAATCGCTATAGAGAATAGCATTCCATCTTTAAGACATCATATATCAAAGGAATATTGCTGTGTGGATGGGTGTTCCTATGGGTGCACACCGCACAGAGAATTTATTTTACCATTATTTTACCAGGTAAGTTGTCTGAGAACACATTCTCATTTACAGCAACAACCTGGGGAATAGTTACAGGGGAGAGGAAGGGGGATGAATGAGCCATTTGTAAGCTGGGGGACATAGGCAGAGGTTGTATGCATTCGCTGCTCATTGATTCATGGTTTGCGACTTAAACTTGAACAGCTTTTTCTCTTCACCTAGATTGGAACGTTCCTCTTCCCGACTGCTCCTGTTTGCAAAGTCTAAGATTAGGAGTCTATGGAGAGGTAGTGAGCAATCATGAGGTCATTATTTCATTATGATACCATTACTGAAATTAGCCGCCTTGTTTGTTGCCATTGGCAGCAGACCATAATCCGTGAAGCAGCAAAGAGCTCTGAAGAGACTGGAAATGGCCCAGACAAAGCCGACAGGATGTGACTTCATAATTGTCTAAGTAATGGAGCCTTAACAGCTTAGGTCAGTGTATATGTGTGGTATTGTAACAATATGGCTACGAAAATGACAGGATTTCCTTTTTCATTTGAAGATATGGTGCATGACAGTGAAATACAAAATAGAATATCACATAGTAAGGAAATTGAGTTTCCAGGCCTCTATAAATGATGACAGAAAATCTGCAAAGTGCAAATAAATAACTTTCATCCTAGTTTTTTTATTTTTATCTATCAAATTTGGTCCATAGGCTGAAAATCATAAATCATAGACACTCGACGACCAACCACTCGTTGACCAACACATAAATAGAGGAACCCATCTCCCCGTAGCCGAACACATTTGTTTACAGGGGCATGGCCTGCCAGGCATGCCTGTAGCCCAAGCAGTGGAGCAGCTCCAAGTGAAACTGACATCAGCCCCCCGCTGTGAGCTTTGAGTCCCCCCTCCTCTGACCGGAGACCTCTGACTTGAACGCCTACTTGAACCTGCTGCTCTCACTCAGCAACACATTAATCACCTGGCTCTCAGCAACCTCTCCAACCTACAGCGTACTGCTGAACTTGACTCCGCGGAAATAAAGTCTGTAACAGGATACAATAACTAATCTTGGCATGAACAATTGCTGGCATACTGGAGCCCAGAGGTGCTGATACCCAGTGATGAACACAGCCTCTGTTGTGAGGCCTCTTTGGCATCAAGGCACTTCTGGGTGCTAGCCTAGCCTAGCGCCTCGAACAAAAGGAACCAGGCAGGGGCCATCTGCTCTGTTGTCCTGCTGATGAAGACATACATGTAACACATGCCCTCTACTCAACGTCTGCATCTCTCTCTCTCACACACACACACACACATATGCTCTCTCACTATCTATAGAGAGATGTTCTCTCCTCTACATCCCTCCCCTTTCTTTCGCTCACACACACATCCACACACATACGTTCATATGTTCCCTCCACTGTCACTGATAAGGCAACAGGTCTCTGTTAGTCCTAACAACAAAGCAACCCAATCAATATAAAAGCAACCATTTTCTCTACTTTGTCCACAATATTAAGAGTTCTCTGAGAGTTCATAACAATTCTGTGCTTTTAGGAGAAAAAAAAACACTGTCTGAAAGTATAATTTTACACTACATATTTGGCAGTCTCTCTCCACTGAGAGACCCATTTATTTGTTTTATTCTATGCCCGACAAACTGCACAAATCCTGCTATCCCCATGACTGTTCAGTTCCCTATATTTCTGTTTGTTTGACACAGGCCAGTGATGGAGGAATGTCTCAGTAGTCTAGTCTCCTCACTGAGCTGCTACTGTTCTTCCAGATAACATCTGGCACCATGCATACAGAGCCAAGGGCCCTGAGACCCTATGACTTAAGTACCTGGCCTCATCAGCAGCCATCAGCTCAAAGAAGCAACCCAGGCCCTCCAACCTGTTTACCCCCCTCCACCACTCACACACACACACACGCGCACATACATACACAAAAAAGGATCCAAACATTTCAAATGACACTCAAGAGTACAGAAAGCACCTGCTTCTCCAAACAGCTAGGCTGTCCATGACAGCTGAAACAGAGCAGTACCTAGCCAATTGCTTTGCCCTAGTTTTTGTCAGGCCCGCAATCTGCAGGCCACGCACTGCAAGCCTGTGTACGTGGCCGAGACTGCCAAATATCAGCACCACCAGCTTGTACCTCCACCCAGGCTGTCTCAGCACCACGAGGGCCTGGTACTGAAGCAGCTTGTCAGAGAAGCCCTGCTCCATGTAGCCGTCCAATGAGCAGTCCACTTCCAAAATGAGCTCCCCCCCCCCACACACACACACACACACACACAACAACAATATCTGACATATTTGGCACACAGGACAAAACATCATCATCAACATAAAACCAGCTTCCCCTTACACAACAATGTTTATTCATGTGTGCTGTTGGTGAGACCCCTTGTCTCACCTCGCTGGCTATCAGGTCAACAAGGCGGTCATGTCTAGCAATGTACAAAATAGCAGCAATTCACAACACGGGCAATGGACTCCATTACATTTGACTCATGTAGAATGCAAAATGGGTCATGGTTTGCAGGGTACCAGAGTGCTAGACTATATTTTGTTGGTAGAACTTGCAGCCTCACCTTAACAGTAAAGGTGAGAATGTCCTCGCCAACGGCAGCATTCTGGTACATGTGATGTTACATGTGATGGTACATGTGATGGTACATGGGATGTGAACTTTGTAGAAATACATGTTTTTTATTTTAATGGAAATTGGATTTAATTTATTAGTGTGGATTTAGCATATAGTACACACACACACACCCATCTGGAGAGCCGACTAGCAGGACGGCAGGGAAGGCCAGATGGCATAAATCAAATCTTCTGAATAGCTAGTGTGTAAACTGCCGTGCAACCCAGGGGTACAGCTAGGGCTTCTACTGATAGGTCTGATAGCACACCAGAGTCTATGTCATCAGCAGACAGACATTCTTATTGACTTTTAAGTTAAATATCGAGTGCAAAAAGGACACATCACGACAAATGTAATTTTACTTTGCCTATGACTACATTAGAGCCCTTTAAATCAGAGTTCTATCCTCAAGTAAAGACGCTCAAGATCTGAGTTGTTTTACCACTAATCTACCTAAATGTTTTAGAATTACTCTACCACTAATCATATATAAAGAACTACGCAGCGCATAGTTGAAGAACCAGTAGTTACATTGCGACGTCTGTAGGTTTAGTGTGTGCTAGGTACACGATCAAATTGAACACGGGTTAGATGTTCAAACACTTGCAGTCTAACCATAGTCTGGCGTAATAATCCAATCCAAGACTGAAACGCATTGACTCAGATACTGTTCATCTCAAGGCAGCATGATCACTGTATATGAGGTCAGCCAGGCCGTGTACACTTCATATGCAATGTATGAGTCCATATGTCCTTCCACCATAGCCTAGAACGAGAGCGCCTAGGCTAGGCTAATACATTAACCTCTCTATTGACGTCCAAAGTCAATCCACATTGAAAAATGGTACACTGCTGAAACTTACAAGGAGCGAGAAAGAGAGAGAGGGTTCATGAGTCAACTGCTCCTATTTGACCAAGAAGAATGAGTGTATCATGCGCTGTGCATTTTTCAGAAGGACAGACCACTCCACTCTTTCTCAGACAGTCTCAGCAACAACAACAGAAGAGATGAGATGAGTTATCAGGGAGTGAGGGTAATACAATCAGAGTGTCTCGTTTAGATCGGGCCAGAGTTGGACGTTCTAAAAGAATGATGGCCGTTTGGCGACCAGAGACTCGTTTTAGCTAGAGCAGCAGATTTCTTTGAGGCAGCAGCCTACTCTGAAGGGGATTACAGTGGCTCTGTACATTACAATACTGTAGCAGACGTGCATTACGGGTGACGCCCACTGTCCCAATTGTGCCTTTCTTGTTAATATATACCCTAACAGTGCTTTTGATTTTATTTTCATTTTTCTCTTCCTCGTTCCTGAATCGGATTAGGATCGATCGCAGCAGCCGTGGGCGCGGAGGCCAGAATAGTGCTGCTGAGCGATTGTTGCGCCGATACGCCTCAGAAAGTATTCAGGCAACTAAATAGAATGATTTGCCCTTAGATGTCAAATTTCAGACACAAGGATGTCAATACCAATTAGATTGTCTACAGTTGCTGTAGTTACGCAGCTTTCCCCTCCACCTCACCCCATTCTCCACCCACTCTTTCTAACATCTGCCTTTTTTGCATGGCAAGGTAGTTTTGCGGAGTGGTGGTCTCCGCAAAACCTTTAGCTCAAATTCTGTTTTCTGACTGGCCCTGTGCAGACATTACACTAGCTCCATTAGGATCTCTGGAGGAGATGGCGTGAGGGGGGACTCAGGGACCATGGGGGGTGGGAGGAGGGGGGACATTGTCATCTACTGAAAGGTCAGTGTCTGCCGGGTTAAAGGTCCAGCGACGGAGCAAAAGCCCATTGGAGCACAAACACAAACAACAGGGAGAAGTGGGCGGAAAATGGATTAATGAACAAATGCAATTTAGAAAGAGAGAGAGAGGGAGGGAGGGAGGGAGGGAGGGAGGGAGGGAGGGAGGGAGGGAGGGAGGGAGGGAGGGAGGGAGGGAGGGAGGGAGGGAGGGAGGGAGGGAGGGAGGGAGGGAGGGAGGGAGGGAGGGAGGGAGGGAGGGAGGGAGGGAGGGAGGGAGGGAGGGAGGGAGGGAGGGAGGGACTGAGAGGGAGACAGGAACCTTAAGTGCTAACATGACAAACAGATGTGGTCAATGCTGGCCACACACATACTACAACATGCCAGCCAGTTAGGACTAGACTGCACTAGACTTCTACTCAGGTCACTTCAGGCAATGCATGGGACTACATACACATATACAACAAGGGCAGACAGTAGTTGTAGCCTAACACACGCATAAAAAAAGTACATCCAAAATAACATTCAAAATACATGCACCAAGCACACACATAGTCATACACACAGCGTGAGAAAGGGAAGCTGCTGTTAAGTTTACTCATGTCTACATACTGTACAGTGCACAAATGGGCAGACACCTAGCAACCTAGTCCCTATGGCGGCACAAAAGACACAAAGCCTGTTCACAACAACAAAGTCACAGCTTAGTTAGAAGTAAGATAGAAATGGATATGTATGGACTGCATTCATATGGATCCTGGCTTACCATGTAACTCAACTCCTGAAAGTATCCAACATGAATACAAGTATTTAACAGCACATTAATAAGCTATAAGATGTGATGATTAACCAAGGTCTTGCATCTTAATAAACAACTGAATGACTAGCAATCAGCTAAGTGGACTGATGAATATCGCTTGGCAATTCTAAGGCCTAGCCAATACACGGTTACATCCTATGTGCTGATCCTAGTCATGGTACAACCTAGCAAATTGCATCCTATGTACTGATCCTAGTCAACCCTGGAAGTGAGCATTTCTGAGGGTGGCAGTCATGAAGCGGATCAGAAACATATGCCACACATATGACAGGGAGCTCTGTGTTCCCAAACAATGTGCTTCTTCAGATTAATCAGGTCTGGCAAGAGAAACTCTGTGGTGATTAGTTGTCCTGGTCTGCGTCAAAAATGGCAACCTATTCCCTATATAGTGTACTACTTTTGACCAGAAGTACTGCACTATATAGGGAATAGGGTGCCATTAGGGACGCACTCCTGGTCTTATCGGCGTGGCCATTAGGACGTCTCGTCTGGCAGCTCATTCAGCTGTTGTTGTGTTGAAGCAGCCCCAATTCCTGAGAGGCCACTGAATCAAAGACCCTCTTCTTCACTGCAGAGCACAGCACAGACTCATTCAAAGGCATTTCAGCTTACTGGGTCAAGTTGTCTGTACTGTGGCATTGGGAAACGAGAAAATGTATTGTGTAACAGTAAAATCAATATTTTTTATCTTTAGACGAATAGAACTGCCCTCCGCATTTATTAATCATTTTTTTAAACCGTTGTCAATGGCATTGAAGAACAATAAAGGAGAATATGAATACATATATAAGCTTGTATAATTATTTGAAATGCAATTTTTCATATTTTTGTTGTTGCTGATATGTTGTTATTAATGACTCTTAATATTTGACTACTTTTAGAACAGCACATATATTTACAAGTAACCATTTCCCATGCCTGGCTTGAATTAACATCTACAATTCCCATTAGCTAATTGACAACTCATTACAGGAAGTCGATTCCATCCCAGATTGAATTCTGATCCGTGCCAATAAAACCAGGGTCAATAAAAAAAGTGGTCAGATGAAGCAGATGCTAAACTACAGGACTGTTTTGCTAGCACAGAGTGGAATATGTTCCGGGATTCTTCCGATGGCATTGAGGAGTACACCACATCAGTCACTGGCTTTATCAATATGTGCCTCAATGGCGTCGTCCCCCAGTGACCGTACATACATACCCCAGCCAAAAGCCATAGATTACAGGCAACATCCACACTGAGCTAAAATGTAGAGCTGCCGCTTTCAAGGAGCAGGACTCGAACCCAGAAGCTCATAAGAAATCTTGTTATGCCCTCCGACGACCAATCAAAAAGTTAAAGCGTCAATACAGGACTAAGATTGAATCGTACTACACCAGCTCCGATGCTCGTCGGATGTGGCAGGGCTTGCAAACTATTACAAAGGGAAGCACAGCCGAGAGCTGCCCAGTGACACAAACCTACCATTCGAGCTAAATGACTTCTATGCTCGCTTCGAGGCAAGTAACACTGAAACATTCATGAGAGCATCAGCTGTTCCGGACAACTGTGTGATCACGCTCTCTGTAGCCGATGTGAGTAAGACCTTTAAACAGGTCAACATTCACAAGGCTGCAGTGCCAGACGGATGACCAAGATGTGTACTCAGAGCATGCGCTGACCAACTGGCAAGTGTCTTCAATTACATTTTCAACCTGTCACTTACTGAGTCTGTAATACCAACATGTTTCAAGCAGACCACCATAGTCCCTGTGCCCAAGAACACTAAGGTAACCTGCCTAAATGACTACCGACCCGTAGCACTAAGTCTAGAGCTATGAAGTGCTTTGAAAGGCTGGCCATGGCTCACATCAACACCATTGTCCCAGAAACCCTAGACCCACACTGCCCCAACAGATTCACAGATTGTGCAATCTCTATTGCACTCCACACTGCCCTTTCCCACCTGACAAAAATAACACCTATGTGAGAATTATATTAATTTACTACAGCACAGCGTTCAACACCATAGTGCCCTCAAAGCTCATCACTAAGCTAAGAACCCTGGGAATAAACACCTTCCTCTGCAACTGGATCCTGGACTTCCTGACGTACCGCCCCCAGGTGGTAAGGGTAGGTAACAACACATCCGTCAATCTGATCCTCAAAATGGGGGCCCCTCAGTGGTATGTGCTCAGTTCCCTCCTGTACTCCCTGTTCACTCATGACTGTATGGCCAGGCACGACTCCAACACCATCATTAAGTTTTCCGATGACACAACAGTGATAGGCCTGATCACTGACAACGAGGAGACAGCCTATAGGGAGGAGATCAGAGACCTGGCTGTGTGGTGCCAGGACAACAACCTCTCCCTCAACATGATCAAGACAAAAGAGATGATTGTGGACTATAGGAAAAGTAGGACTGAGCACGCCCACATACTCATCGATGGTGTTATAGTGGAGCAGGTTGATAGCTTGGTGTCCACATCACCAACAAACTATCATGGTACAAACATGGTCCAAAGACAATCGTGAAGAAGCCTATTCCCCCTCAGGAGACTGAAAGGATTTGGCATAGGTCCTCAGATCCTCAAAAAGTTCTACAGCTGCACCATCGAGAGCATCCTGACTGCTTGCATCACTGCCTGGTATGGAAACTGCTCGACCTCTGACCGTAAGGCACTACAGAGGGTAGCGCGTTCAGCCCAGTACATCACTGGGGCCAAGTTTCCTGCCATCCAGGACCTCTATACCAGGTGGTGTCAGAGGAAGGCCATACAAATTGTCAAAGCCTCCAGCCACCTTAGTCATAGACTGTTTTCTCCGCTACCGCACGGCAAGGGGTACCAGAGCGCCAAGTCTAAGTTCAAAATACTTTTTAACAGCTTTTACACCCAACCCATGAGAATATTTTATTTATTTTTATTTCACCTTTATTTAACCAGGTAGTTAAGTTGAGAACAAGTTCTCATTTACAATTGCGACCTGGCCAAGATAAAGCAAAGCAGTTCGACACATACAACGACACAGAGTTACACATGTAGTAAAACAAACATACAGTCAATAATACAGTATAAACAAGTCTATATACGATGTGAGCAAATGAGGTGAGATGAGGGAGGTAAAGGCAAAAAAAGGCCATGGTGGCAAAGTAAATACAATATAGCAAGTAAAACACTGGAATGGTAGATTTGCAGTGGAAGAATGTGCAAAGTAGAAATAAAAATAATGGGGTGCAAAGGAGCAAAATAAATAAATAAAATAAATAAATACAGTAGGGAAAGAGGTAGTTGTTTGGGCTAAATTATAGGTGGGCTATGTACAGGTGCAGTAATCTGTGAGCTGCTCTGACAGTTGGTGCTTAAAGCTAGTGAGGGAGATAAGTGTTTCCAGTTTCAGAGATTTTTGTAGTTCGTTCCAGTCATTGGCAGCAGAGAACTGGAAGGAGAGGCGGCCAAAGAAAGAATTGGTTTTGGGGGTGACCAGATAGATATACCTGCTGGAGCGCGTGCTACAGGTGGGTGATGCTATGGTGACCAGCGAGTTGAGATAAGGGGGGACTTTTCTTGGAAACCTTTTGCATTGTCCCCCCTATTTTACGCTGCTGCTACTCTAGGTTTATTATCTGTGCATAGTCACTTTAACTCTACCTACATGTTCATATTGCCTCAATTACCTCGACTAACCTGTGCCCCCGCACATTGACTCTTTACCGGTACCCCCTGTATATATCCTCGCTATTATTATTTTATTGTTGCTGCTTAATTTTTGGTATTTTTCAATTTTTTATTTTAGTTATTATTTTACTTCAGTTTATTTTAGTAACTACTTTCTTAACACTTATTTTTCTTAAAACTGCATTGCTTTTGAAGGGCTTGTTTGTTATGCATTTCACTGTGAGGTCTAAACCTGTTGTATTTGTCACATGTGATACATACTACTACTTAACTGGATAATATGGGTCTTCGAAATATGGGTGTGGCTATGATCTGTAAATTGAAAGCAGACCACTACCTGAAATCTTCTTCACAAAATGTAAATAATCGATAAAAATTTTGGCAAGTAGTGAAAGTTTTGGAGTACAGAAAAGATACACAGCTTCCCAAACAATTGTTGGTAAACACACAGATTGTAACTGAGAGAACCTCCATTCTGAAAGCCTTGAATCAGCATTTTTTAGATGCAGGCAGTTTATTTGAAAAGGTCAAATGTATAATTGAGCCCTCTATGAATTTACCTGACACCTCTGTGCACTCCTTCACCAGGTGCTCCTTTTCATCCTTCTCTGTTTCAGAAGTGTGTAAAGCCCTGAAATAAATTGATGACACAAAAGTCCCCTGTCCCTGATGAACTAGACCCCGCTTCCTACACCTAGCTGCAGACATCATTGCTCCCACTTAACGTATTTTTAACCTCACGCTTGATTAAAAGGAAATCCCCAAGTTATGGAAATCTGCTTTTGTTCTGCCTCTCCTGAAAGGAGGAGATCCTTCGCTACAACTATCGACCCATATCAAAATTGAATGTACTGTCAAAGGTCCTGGAGTACTTATTTAGTAGGCAGCTAAAGGCCTACTTCCAAGAAAAGAACATCTTAAATGGAATGCAATCAGGTTTTAGGTCTGGCCACAGCACTGTTTCAGCAACATTGAAGGTTTTAAATTACATCCACTGTGCTCTTGATAAGAAGTTACTTTGTGTGTCTGTCTTTATAGATTTGTTGAAGGCTTTTGACACCGTGGACCATGCTGTGTTAGTGCAAAGGTTAAAATGTTGTGGAATTACTGGTCATGCTCTAGATTGGTTTATAAATTATCTATCAAATCACACACAATGTGTAATGGCAGATGGTTGTAAATCTGAGTCCATAGAGGTGTGCTCAGGTGTTCCGCAAGGTTATATTTTGGGCCCCCTGTTGTTCATTTTGTATATCAACAACATTGGGGATCTTTTTGAAACAGCGCATATTCATTTTTATGCAGATGATACTGTGCTTTATTCAAGTGATAGTAATTTATCTTTAGCTATTGAAAATGCCCAAAGAGCATTTAACATCATACAACAGAATCTGTATGATTTAAAGCTGGCTCTAAATTAGGGTAAAACAAAATGCATAGTATTTTCAAATGCCAGGCATGTTACTTATCATGTCATTGCTACATTGGCAGGACATACTATAGAGCAAGTTGAAGTGTACAAATATTTTGGTGTGTGGTTTGATGATAAGCTGAGCTTCACTGTGCATGTAGAAAACGTCATAAGGAAGCTCAAGCTGAGAATAGGTTTTTAGGTTTTTACCGGCATAAGGCTTGTTTTTCTTTGGAGGCCAGGAAGGAGCTGGTCCGATGTACATTACTGGCGGTTTTAGATTTTAGTGATGTTATATATATGCAGGCCTCAACCACTACCCTGAGAGCACTTGATTCAGTGTATCATGCAGCCCTCAGGTTCATTACAAATCAAAAACGTCTAACACATTATTGTGATCTCTACAGCGCTGTTGGCTAGTCGTCATTAACCTTGAGTAGGCTTAAACACTGGTATACACTGATTTATAAGGCCATATTGGGTAAAATGCCATTTTATCTCAGTTATTTTTTAGTCGGGTAGGTAAATAAATATCAATTACGGTCCCATTCTCATTTGCTTCTAACATTACCTAAAATTAGAACAGGTCATGGTAGAAATAGTTTTAGTTACGTTGGAAACGTTGTTCCCTCTGCTGCTATTGGAACAAGTCTCTCTTGGAAAAGAGATGTTATCTCAATGAGAAAAACCTGTAAAAATACAGTTAAAATAAAAATAAGAGACCAGCCACCAACAATAAATCAAATCAAATGTTATTGGTCACATACACATGGTTATGAGATGTTATTGTGAGTGTAGCGAAATGCTTGTGCTTCTAGTACTGACAGTGCAGCAATATCTAACAAGTAATATCTAACAATTCCACAACACATTCCTAAAGAACACAAATCTAAGTAAGGAATAGAATAAGAATATATGAATATAAATATATGGATGTGCAATGTCAAGCATTGATGCAATAGTTAGTATAGAATACAGTATGTACATATTAGATGAGTAATGCCAGATATGTAAACATTATTAAAGTGGCATTATTAAAACCTCTCTAGGGTATGTAGAACGCTAGCGTCCCATCTGGCCAACATCCAGTGAGATTGCAGAGCGCCAAATTCAAATACAGAAATGCTCATTATAAAAATTCAGAAAACAAAACATATTTTACATAGGTTTAAAGATTAACTTCTTGTTAATCCAACCACGGTGTCAAATTTATAAAATGCTTTTCAGCGAGAGCATACCTAGCCCAGAACGTACCTAGCCCAGAACATAGCCCAGTTGACAAATGATTACCAACAGTAACCAGCCAAGCAGAAGCGTTACAAAACTCAGAAATAGAGATTAAATAAATGTATGTTCTTTGATGATCTTCATATGGTGGCACTCAGAAGACATTCATTTACTCAATAAATGTTCCTTTTGTTCGATAAAGTCTGTTTATATCCAAAAACCTCAGTTTTGTTTGCGCATTTTCTTCAGTAATCCACAGACTCAAACGCAGTCAAAACAGGCAGACAAAAAATTCAATTTGTATCCGTAAAGTTCATGGAAACATGTCAAACGATGTTTATATTCAATCCTCAGGTTGTTTTTAGCCTAAATTATCTATAATATTTCAACCGGACAATAACATCATCAATATAAAAGGTAAACAAGAAATGCACTCTCTCGGGAGTGTGCATGAAAAAGCCCTGTGACACGTCAAGGTCCACTCATTCAGACTGGTCTTACTCCCTCATTTATAAGAATACAAGCCTGAAACAATTTCTAAAGACTGTTGACTTCAAGTGGAAGGCATAGGAACGGCAAATTGAGTCCTAAGTCAATGGATATGAATTATGGCATTGAATAGAAAACTACAAAACCAAAAAAAATAACTTCCTGTATGGATTTTTCTCAGGTTTTCGCCTGCCAAATCAGTTCTGTTATACTCACAGACATTATTTTAACAGTTCTGGAAACTTTAGAGTGTTTTCTATCAAAATATACCATATCATATGCAGATATGCATATCATATCTTCTGGGCCCGAGTAGCAAGTGGTTTAATTTGGGCATGCTTTTCATCCAAAATTCCGATTGCTGCCCCCTACCCTAGAGAGGTTTTAAAGTGACTGGTGTTCCATTTACCAAAGTGGCCATTGAATACAAGTCTGTATGAAGGCAGCAGCCTCACTGCGCTAGTGATGGCTGTTTAACATGCTCTAAGGATGCGGCTAAGGATGCCTTCGGGCCGGCAGCCATGCGAGTGTTAACATGTTTAAATGTCTTACTCACGTTGGCCACAGAGAAGGAGAGTCCACAGTCCTTCGTAGCAGGCCACGATGGTGGCACTGCATTATCCTCGAAGCGGGCAAAGAAGGTGTTTATTTCTCTGGAAGCATGGCTGGTTTTCCTTTTGTAGTCCGTGATTGTCTGTAGACCCTGCCATATACGTCTCTTGTCTGAGCCGTTGAATTGTGACTCCACTTTGTCTCTGTACTGACATTTTGCTTGTTTGATTGCCTTGCGGAGGGATGACTACTCTGTTTGTATTCTGTCATATACCCAGTCGCCTTGCCATGGTTAAATGCGTTGCTAAGCGCATTCAGTTTTATGCGAATGCTGCCATCTATCCACGGTTTCTGGTTAGGGTAGATTTTAATAGTCACAGTGGGTACAACATCTCTTATACACTTCCTCGTAAACTCACCGAATCAGCGTATACTTCAATATTATTCTCTGATGCTCCATGTGATCAAAACAATCTTTAAGTGTGGATTCCGATTGGTCAGACCAGCGTTGAATTGTCCTTAATTCCTGTTTGAGTTTCTGCCTATAGGAGGAGAAAAATGGGTCGTGGTCAGATTTGCCGAAATGAGGGCGTGGGAGGGCCTTGTATGCATCGCAGAAGTTAGAGCAACAATGGTCCAGTGTTTTTCCAGTGCAAGTGCTACAGTCGATACGCTGATAGAATTTAGGTAGCCTTTTTCTCAAATTTGCTTTGTTAAAATCCCCAGCTACTATTAATGCAGCCTCAGGATATATGGTTTCTAGTTTTCATAAAGTCCAGTGAAGGTCCTTGACGGCCGTTGTGGTATCGGCTTGAGGAGGGATATCCACGGCTGCGACAATAACCGAAGAGAATTCTCTTGGGAGATTATAATGTAGGCATTTGATTGTGAGGAATTCTAGGTCAGGTGAACAAAAAGACTTGAGTTCCTGTAAGTTGTTACAATTACACCTTGAGTTGTTAATCATGAAACATACTCCACCGCCCTTCTTCTTCCCGGAGAGATGTTTATTCCTGTTGGCGCGATGCACTGAGAATCCAGGTGGCTGTACCGACTCTGACAGAGAGAGCCATGTTTCCGTGAAACAGAGTATGTTACAATCCCTGATGTCTCTCTGGAAAGCAACCCTTGCCCTGATTTCGTCAACTTTTTTATCTAGATACTGGACATTAGCGAGTAATCTATTCGGAAGCGGTGGGTGGTGTGCATGTCTCCGAAGTCTGTCTAGAATCAAATCAAATCAAATGTATTTATATAGCCCTTCGTACATCAGCTGATATCTCAAAGTGCTGTACAGAAACCCAGCCTAAAACCACAAACAGCAAGCAATGCAGGTGTAGAAGACCACTACGACTCCCTCTCCTTCGGCGGCATTGTTTTGGGTCGGCCTCTGGAATCAGTTCAAATGCCCTGGATGGTGCAGACAAAGGATCTGCATTGGGAAAGTCATATTCTTGGTAGTAGTTGACGCCGCTCTGATATTGAACAGTTCTTCCCAGCTGTATGTAATAACACTTAAGATTTTCTCGGCTAACAATGTAACAAATAATACATAAAAAAACAAAATACTGCAAAGTTTCCTAAGGACTAGAAGCAAAGCAGCCCTCTCTGTCGGTGCCATTGTGGTACTGTGAGATCTTTAAAGTCTTACCACTGGAGATTTATATACAATATGGGATCACTTTTTGCTATCTCGTCCACCTAATCTTGCAGTTACCCTAAGAAGTGTCAACGTAAAAATTATATGAATCTATGGGTCAACTGGACCCCGGTCACGTTCTTGTATGAAAAATGATTTAGTTGTATAGCTGTAGGGCCTCTATACTCTGTTAGGGGTATTTTGTATTTTACAGCCACACATTTTGCAACAGTCAAATTATTAAAGGCATATAAGGAAATTAAAATGGGTAGGTATAATGAACAATTTAAAGGCTATACTCTGCCTCAGATGGTAAGTTGGTGGTTGAAGATATCCCTCTAGTGGTGTGGGGGCTGTGCTTTGGCAAAGTGGGTGGGGTTATATCCTGCCTGTTTGGCCCTGTCCGGGGGTGTCCTTGGATGGGGCCACAGTGTCTCCTGACCCCTCCTGCCTCGGCCTCCTGTATTTATGCTGCAGTAGTTTATGTGTCGGGGGGCTACGGTCAGTCTGTTATATCTGGAGTATTTCTCCTGTCTTATCTGGTGTCCTGTGTGAATTTAAGTATGCTCTCTCTAATTCTCTCTTTCTTTCTTTCTCTCTCTCGGAGGACCTGAGCCCTAGGACCATGCCTCAGGACTACCTGGCATGATGACTCCTTGCTGTCCCCAGTCCACCTGGCCGTGCTGCTGCTCCAGTTTCAACTGTTCTGCCTGCGGCTATGCAACCCTGACCTGTTCACCGGACGTGCTACCCTGTCCCAGACCTCCTGTTTTCAACTCTCTAGAGACAGCAGGAGCAGTAGAGATACTCTCAATGATCAGCTATGAAAAGCCAACTGACATTTACTCCTGAGGTTCTGACTTGTTGCACTTTCGACAACTACTGTGATTATTATTATTTGACCATGCTGGTCATTTATGAACATTTGAACATCTTGTCCATGTTCTGTTATAATCTCCACCCGGCACAGCCAGAAGAGGACTGGCCACCCCTCAGAGCCTGGTTCCTTTCTAGGTTTCTTCCTAGGTTTTTGCCTTTCTAGGGAGTTATTCCTAGCCACCGTGTTTCTACACCAGCATTGCTTGCTGTTTGGGGTTTTAGGCTGGGCTTCTGTACAGCACTTTGATATATCAGCTGATGTAAGAAGGACTTTATAAATACATTTGATTTAAAATCAGAGAACTGAAAGTGATTGTATATTTCTTATTGCTTTTGTATGCTGTTGTTAACTGTAAATATTTTGGTTTGGTTTTAAGTTACACTGTCACATTTTTTACTTAAATATATGTACAATTTATTTATGAGGTTGACCTGAAACAAGAAAAATGTAATAGTAAAGAAAATATATACAGTACCAGTCAAAAGTTTGGACAAACCTACTCATTCAATGGTTTTTCTTTATTTTTTTCTATTTTCTACATTGTAGAATAATTGTCAGAACATCACAACTATGAAATAACACATATGGATTCATGTAGTAACCAATAAAGTGTTAAACAAATCAAAATATATTTCATATTTGAGATTATTCAAAGTAGCCACCCTTTGCCCTGATGATAGCTTTGCACACTCTTGGCATTCTCTCAACCACCTTCACCTGTAATGCTTTTCCAACAGTCTTGAAGTTCCCACATATGCTAAGCACTTGTTGGCTGCATTTCCTTCACTCTGCCGTCCAACTCATCCCAAACCATCTCAATTGGGTTGAGGTCGGTTGATTGTGGATGCCAGGTCATCTGACGCAGCACTCCACCAAGACAATGTTGGGTCATTGTCCTGTTGAAAATCAAATAATAGTCCCACTAAGCGCAAACCAGATGGGTTGGCGTATCGCTGAAGAATCCTGTGGTAGCCATGCTGGTTAAGTGTGCCTTGAATTCGAAATAAATCACTGACAGTGTCACCAGCAAAGCACCCCACACATCATCACACCTCCTCCTCCATGCTTTACGTGGGAACCACACATACAGAGATCATCCGTTCACCTACTCCGCGTCTCACAAAGACACAGCGGTTGGAATTAAAAATCTCAAATTTGGACTCATCAGACCAAAGGATAGATTTCCACCATCTAATGTCTATTGCTCTTGGTTCTTGGCCAAAGCAAGTCTCTTCTTCTTATTGGTGTCCTTTAGTAGTGGTTTCTTTGCAGCAATTTGACCATGAAGGCCTGATTCTTGCAGTCTCCTCTGAACAGTTGATGTTGAGATGTGTCTGTTACTTGAACATCTACTGAAGCATTTATTTGGGCAGGCATTTCTGAGGCTGGTAACTCTAATGAACTTATCCACTGCAGCAGAGGTAACTCTGTGTCTTCCTTTCCTGTTGCGGGCTTCATGAGAGCCAGTTTCATCATAGAGCTTGATGGTTTTTGCGACAGCACTTGAAATGTTCCGTATTGCCTGACCTTCATGTCTTAACGTAATGATGGACTGTCGTTTCTGTTTGCTTATTTGAGTTGTTCTTGCCATAATATGGACTTGGTATCTTACCAAATCAATCAATCAATCAAATGTTATTTATAAAGCCCTTGTTACATCACAAAGGGCTATACAGATACCCAGCCTAAAACCCCAAACAGCAAGCAATGCAGATGTAGAAGCACGGTGGCTAGGAAAAACTTCCTAGAAATGCAGACACCTAGGAAGAAACCAAGAGAGGAACCAGGCTCTGAGGGGTGGCCAGTCCTCTTCTGACTGTGCCGGGTGGAGATTATAACAATACATGGCCAAGATGTTCAAACGTTCATAGACGACCAGCAAGGTCAAATAATAATTATCACAGTGGTTGTAAAGGGTGCAACAGGTCAGAGCCTCAGGAGTAAATTTCAGTTGGCTTTTCATAGCTGAGCTTTCAGAGTTAGAGACAGCAGGTGCCATAGAGAAATAGAGTCAAAAACAGCAGGTACGGGACAAGTTAGCAAGTTCAGTGAACAGGTCAGGGTTCCATAGCTGCAGGCAGACCAGGCAAACTGGAACACCAGCACAACCAGGTGGACTGGGGACAGCTAGGAGTCGTCAGGCCAGGTAGTCCTGAGGCATGGTCCCAGGGCTTAGGTCCTCCGAGAGGGGAGGGAGAGGGAGAGAGAGAGAATTAGAGGGAGCATACTTAAATTAACACAGGACATAGGATAAGACAGGATAGTTCCCTGAGACAAGGCTGTGTATAGCCCACGAAGATCTCCCCACAGGCACGTTCCCGAGGGGGCTCCAAACCAGGACAGGAAGATCACTTCAGTGAGTCAACACACTCAAGTGACGCACCCCTCCTCGGGACGGCATTGAAGAGCACCAGTAAGCCTGTGACTCAGCCCCCGTTATAGGTTTTAGAGAATCCCAGTTGAGAGAGGGGAACCGGCCAGGCAGATACAGCAAGGGTGGTTCGTTGCTCCGTTGCCTTTGCCTTCCCCTTCACCCCCCTGGGCCAGACTACACTCAATCATAGGACCTACTGAAGAGACAAGTTTTCAATAAAGACTTAAAGGTTGAGACCATTCCATAAAAATTTAGCTCTATAGGAGAAAACTCTGCCTCCAGTGGTATGCTTAGAAATTCTAGGGACAATAAGGAGGCCAGCATCTTGTGACCGTAGCTTACGTGTAGGTATGTACAGCAGGACCAAATCAGAGATAGGTAGGAGCAAGCCCATGTAATGTTTTGTAGGTTAGCAGCTAAACTTTGAAATCAGCCCTACACTTAACAGGAAGCCAGTGTAGAGAGGCTAGCACTGGAGTAATATAATCTCATTTTTGGTTCTTGTCAAGATTCTAGCAGCCATGTTTAGCACTAACTGAAGTCTATTTTGTGCTTTATCCGGGTAGCCGGAAAGTAGAGCATCGCAGTAGTCTAACCTAGAAGTGACAAAAGCATGGATAAACTTTTCTGCATCATTTTTGGACAGAAAGTTTCAGATTTTCTCCACGCTGTATGTTTCTGATTTTTGCAATGTTACGAAGATGGAAAAATGCTGTCCTTGAAATATTCTTGATATGTTCGTCAAAAGAAAGATCAGGGTCCAGAGTAGGGCTATCTTCTGTATACCAACCCTACCTTGTCACAACACAACTGATTGGCTCAAACGCATTAAGAAGGAAATAAATTCCACAAATTAACTTAACAAAGCACACCTTTTAATTTACATGCATTCCAGGTGACTACATCATGTGCGCGAAACTATCATCGAGGCATAGGATGGCTACTTTGAAGAATCTCAAATATAAAATAAATGTTGATTTGTTTAACACTTTTTTTGGTTACTACATGATTCCATATGTGTTATTTTGGGCTCCCGAGTGCCGCAGAGCGGTCTAAGGCACTGCAGATTAGTGCAAAAGATGTCACTACAGTCCCTGGTTCAAATCCAGGCTGTATCACATCCAGCCGTGATTGGGAGTCTCATAGGGCAGCGCACAATTGACTCAGTGTAGTCTGGGTTTGGCCAGGGTTGGCCGTCATTGTAAATAAGAATTTGTTCTTAACTGACCTGCTTAGTTAAATGAAAACATTTTTTTTCAAAATGTTGATGTCTTCACTATTACTCTACAATGTAGAAAATAGTAAAAATAAAGAATAACCCTTGAATGAGTAGGTGTGTCAAAACCTTTGACTGTTACAATATACAGAACATGGGTAATTGATATGTTTGGAGTATGTGAAACAGCACCATACTTAACTGCATGAAAATAATTGCATCTTTTTTTATAAGTAATTGTTGAGGAACACTCAAACTGAAACATTCTTCAAAGATACAGTACTGTTTTTCAGTCAGTCACTCGTCAATAAAGCCATGCTCTTGTAATGAGTGCGCTGCGAGTCGGAAAACAAGCTCAGAGAGTGAGTGTTTTAATAAATAAAAGAAACAATGAACATGAAACACAAACAATGCACCGACATGAAAACAGAGTAAATAACTTTACTTCCTGACTGATGTCTTGAGATGTTGCTTCAATATATCCACATAATTTTCCTACCTCATATTTCCATCTTTTTTATGGCGGTTTTGGAGCAGTGGCTTCTTCCTTGCTGAGTGGCCTTTCAGGTTATGTCGATATAGGACTCGTTTTACTATGGATATAGATACTTTTGTACCTGTTTTCTCCAGCATTTTCACAAGGTCCTTTGCTGTTGTTCTGGGATTGATTTGCACTTTTTGCACTAAAGTACGTTCATCTCTATGAGACAGAACGCGTCTCCTTCCTGAGTGGTATGACAGAGCGGTATAACGGAGAGGTATGACGGCTTCATGGTCCCATGGTGTTTATGCGTACTATTGTTTGTACAGATGAATGTGGTACCTACAGGCATTTGGAAATTGCTCCCGAGGATGAACCAGACTTGTGGAAGTCTACAATTCTTTTCTGAGGTCTTGGCTGATTTCTTTTGATTTTTCCATGATGTCAAGCAAAGAGGCATTGAGTTTGAAGGTAGGCCTTGAAATGCATCCTCCAATTGACTCAAATGATGTCAAATAGCCTATCAGAAGCTTCTAAAGCCATGACATCATTTTCTGGAAATGTCCAAGCTGTTTGAAGGCACAGTCAACGTGTATGTAAACTTCTGACCCACTGGAATTGTGATACAGTGAATTATAAGTGAAATAATCTATACAATTGTCTATAAACAATTGTTGGAAAATGACTTGTGTCATGCACGAAGTAGATGTCCTAACCAACTTGCCAAAACTATGGTTTGTTAACAAGAAATTTGTGGAGTGGTTGAAGAACGAGTTTTAATGACTCCAACTTAAGTGTCTGTAAACTTCCAACTTCAACTGTATATATGACATGGTACAGGTGTCTTCGTTTTTTACAACTCATAACCATGTGTGTGAGGTGTATTCCTTTGTTTCGATGTAGATTTATTGAAGACTACCAAGAAACACTCTGTTTGACCATGATTTAGCCCACTGCAGCAAAAGGTCAAACACACTGTGAACACCCAACCAGCATAAGATTCTGACATTGTGATGTCGGCCAGGATCTCTATGGTCAGCCCTTACCGTTCAATTAGTAGTGAACATTCTCTCTATTCGTCATCACTCGGTTAAAAACCTGATGACAGTTGCTGCAAGGGGTGATAGTCCGGGCTCTTATGGAAATTGCCGGCCAAACTCCACAATTAAATCAAGGAAGTAGTTATTGAAAGTGGTAGAGATTACGGAGTTTTTGTCTTGGAGACTTCCGTCAACCTTCAGTTGTAGGTCACCAGTCTTGACATGGCCTTTTCCAGTCAGAATAAAGGCCTAAAGCCAATGAAACGTCAATTAAACCCCTTCAATCTCTATATAAACAGGCACTGAAGATCTGCTCAATTTTGACAACTTTATGTTTTTCTCAAATGTCTGTCTAGTTTATAAGATTATTAACAATGTTGCACCCATACCTCTGACATATTTTGCCATATTAAAGGGATAATCCACCCCGAGGAATACAAATCATAAAACTCCTGTTAACATGGTGATAGCCTCTGTTCTGTCAGTGGGTAAAATAAAAAATTATCCCATGATTTAAATCATGTAGGAACACGTCATAGTTATATAATTCTCATCACTGGAGATAGGGGATAACACACTATCACATTTCATAATGCATAACAATTACCTGCACTCCAGATTGCCAAATCAGCCAATAGACGGTATGGGCATACTTATCTAGAACACATACATCCGTTTATATCGTCCTGACAAATTATATATTTTGCTTAGATGTGTTCAATCTAAACAGTGTACCAAATTATTCAACTCCGTTTCTCCTTCAAGCATCATATCGCAATGTGCCCTGTGTCTGTAGGAAACAGTGATAAGAAAGGAGGAGATAGGAATCCCTTTGGGCAATCAATGGAGAAACGCCCCACTCAACTCACATTGTTTCAATTCTCATGCAATCCCTTCTCAAAGTCAGAGTATAAATCGAGAACCTGCCTATTTTCCTCAAAAGCACGTAATGATTCCAAAGCTACAGAGAAGAATTTAATTATCTCACATCTTGGAAAATATTTGCAAGTTGTATTTCTTGTTCACTTAATTCATGCTAATGTTAGGTATTTGAGCTAGTATGCAGTGCGTGGCCCATTGACAACTTATGGGCAAAGTACACAATGGGCGATAAAACGATTCTAATGGAGTTTCCGATCTCCTCAAAAGTATCTCTGTGGGAAACCAACGTTACTCTACTCTCGCTCTGGTGCAGAGACGCCGTTTATAGCTTAGTAGCAGAGACGATTTGCAAAGTGAACTCAGTGAGTAAGACTTCTAAATTGATAGTGCAATTTGTTTAGGCAATATTACAGCAAGCTTGCTACTTCACATGCTGATATTGACTTTGGTATTATTGTGTGTAAATATGTTTTCTAGCTAGCTAGCTACCTAGATAGCTAGCCTGCCAACCAAAAGAGAGAGAGCATTGCATTGTGGGTTTTGTAGTAGACTTGAGCTGCAACACATTTCCAAAAACCAAACTTGTTATAATGACAAAATAAAAATGTCTTCACAAAATTGATTGCTTTCACATATTAGTGTTATTTAACACTATGCAATGCTGTTATTTAATGGAATTAGTGGTTCGGGTTGGATTATTCCTTTAATCTCTTAACAAAACAACAGTCACCTGGACCTCCACAAGAGGAGACTGCGTCATTCCTAAAAGTAAAAACACCTTTGGGCAGTCAGCATTCTCCACCTCAGGCCTTGGGAAATGGAATTCCCTCCCCTCTACCTTAAGAAGCACTAGTGACTTTAAATCCTTCTCCATGGAGGTCAAACTGTGGATCAAGGCATATCAATCCTTCTTACATTGACTAATTCTTAATGCACTCAAGTCTCACGTGTCCTGTACTGATTGTACTATTTGTTTTATTTCATGTTTCCTTAATTTGTTTTAAGCTGTTAAATCATACTATACTACTGTATGAGTGATGTGTATTTAGCTATGTTTATGTATTTAGTTATATTTAGTTAGGGACTGAGAATGAAAATAAGATGTGCTAACATCATTTTTCACTGTTTTAATTGCATGGTCCCTTTAAATAAACTACTACTCTCCCTCTCTTGCCCTACATATTGGAGGATACGGAATCACCGCCACACAATCAATTCGTCAGTGGGAATGGAAGCAGGGCTTCCATTTTGAAGTTGGCTTAACCTTGCAGTGACACCTACTGTATTGCCGAGGCTTTGAAATGGTCGTGGAGAATAGTTTACGCATGGCGGGATCTGCAATTAGACATGCCTGAATGAGCAAGAGAGAGAGAGAGATGAAGGAAAATAGGAAGAAGAGAGAGGGAGGAAGAAAAGATAAAGAGAAAGGGAGAGTGAGAAGGAGAAGGAGAGTAAGGAAACATTTAAAGGGAATGAGAGAGAAAGAGAGTGAGAGAGAGTGTGTGAGAGAGAGAGGGGGGGGGTGAATGAGGGAAAATAGAGACACCCATAAGTCTCAGATTTATGAGCAGATCATCAATTAACCACTCCAATCACAATGGATCAAGCTATTAAAGGAGCATTTAGTATAAACTACATCATGACTGACAAGCCCTTCAAGTCACCAAATAGACCCTTGACAAGCAACGGACATTTTCAAATTCTCAGACTAAATTTTGTCCAGTTTGTAAATCTGAAAAGGCTGATGAGGACAAAATGAATGTCACTATCCACTCCACTTTAATCATGTGTATGTGGTCCTACCTGTAACATCCAGCTGCTGTACCCTAGACCGGTAAACCTTTCTGCTCTATTGTTGACATATTTACCTCGCTATTTGTCCTCCGCCTGCTGAATAAGGGCAGAATGTGTCAATTAAATATATTGCTGATGGCGAGACAAGAGGAGGAAAAGATCAATATGCAAGTGAACCCCTTTCCTGCAGGCAAATAACCGAATCGTCCTCTAGTGACCTCATGGGTGGAATGTTATAAAAAATCTGTATATAATTTCATAATTAAAAAACGTTATTTCAGAAAACCCACCGAAAATCCTGTATTTTTATGTCAAACGGTTTAGTTATTTTGCAATTGTCTGTGATGTATATAAAGTGTAATATTGGGATGCAAACTCAAAATTGAATACATTTTAACTCTATATCTGACATAAATGTAAATGTAAATCGTACAGGTGTCTTCTTTTTTTTAAACCCATAACCATGTGTGTGAGGTGTATACTTTTGTTTCAAATCAGATGTGTTTAAGGCTGCCAATAAATCCTCTGTGTGACACTGATTTAGCCCACTGCAGTAAAAGGTTAACAGTGGGCTGTATTAAGCCTTGGGAAATTCACTGTAACAGTGTACAAACCAGGATACCGTATATAGTAGTCATAGAGACTGTTTCATTTCACGAAGCACTCTATTCACACAAACTCAATCAACTGGTTTCCAAATAAATATACTAAATCCAAACAATGTTGCAGTGCAACAAAGATACAATGAATTGCATATTAATTCAAACATGCTTTGTTGAAAATATCATTGCTAAAATCAACAGAAAATAGGTTTAAAAAAAAGTGTTTTATTACTCCCAAAATAAATAATTCAATATTGACCTGAATCAGAGTCCCTTGATCAGAGTCCATATACCCAATTCATCCTAACATCCTTATAACTTTTAACTTAGTGTGGGGACCTCAGACCTATAGTTGAAGACAGAAGTTTACATACACTTAGGTTGGAGTCATTAAAACTTGTTTTTCAACCACTCCACAAATTTCTTGTTAACAAACCATAGTTTTGGCAAGTCTGTTAGGATATCTACTTTGTGCATGACACAAGTAATTCTTCCAACAATTGTTTACAGACAGATTATCTCACTTATAATTCACTCACACAATTCCAGTAGGTCAGAAGTTTACATACACTAAGTTGACTGTGCCTTTAAACAGCTTGGAAAATTCAAGAAAATGATGTCATGGCTTTAGAAGCTTCTGATAGGCTAATTGACATCATTTGAGTCAATTGGAGGTGTACCTGTGGATATATTTCAAGGCCTACCTTCAAACTCAGTGCCTCTTTGCTTCACACCATGGGAAAATCTAAAGAAATCAGCCAAGACCTCAGAAAAACAATTGTAGACCTCCACAAGTCTGGTTCATCCTTGGGAGCAATTTCCAAATGCCTGAAGGTACCATGTTCATTTGTACAAACAAGAGTATGCAAGTATAAACACCATGGGACCACGCAGCCATCATTCTGCTCAGGAAGGAGACGCGTTCTGTCTCCTAGAGATGAACATACTTTGGTGCGAAAAGTGCAAATCAATCCCAGAACAACAGCAAAGGACCTTGTGAAGATGCTGGAGGAAACGGGTACAAAAGTATCTATATCCACAGTAAAACGAGTCCTATATCAACATAACCTGAAAGGCCGCTCAGCAAGGAAGAAGCCACTCCTCCAAAACCGCCATGGGAGAGACTGGTGCACTTCACAAAATAGATGGAATCATGAGGTGGGAAAATTATGTGGATATATTGAAGCAACATCTCAACTCAGCTTGTTCGCAAATGGGTTTTCCAAACGGACAATGACCCCAAGCATAATGTCACGATTGTCATCGGGAGAAGGAGAGGAGGACCAAAGTGCAGCGTCGTATGTATCCATAATAATTTTAATCAAGAATGAATACATGAACAAAAACGATAAAAGAACAGTTCTGACAGGTGCAACAAACACGAACCAGAAAATAATCCCCCACCAACTCAAAATGGGAAAACAGGCTACCTAAGTATGGCTCTCAATCAGGGACAACGATAGACAGCTGCCTCTGATTGAGAACCATACCAGGCCAAACACATAGAAAAAGAAAACCTAGACCTACAACATAGAATACCCACCCACATCACACCCTGACCAAACTAAAAATAGAAACATACAAAGCAATCTACGGTCAGGGCGTGACACATACTTTCAAAGTTGTGGCAAAATGGCTTAAGGACAACAAAGTCAAGGTATTGGAGTGGCCATCACAAAGCCCTGACCTCAATCCCATAGACAATTTGTCGGCAGAACTGAAAAAGTGTGTGCGATCAAAGAGGCCTACAAATCTGACTCAGTTACACCAGCTCTGTCAGCAGGAATGGGCCAAAATTCACCCAACTTATTGTGGGAAGCTTGTGGAAGGCTACCTGAAACGTTTGACCCAAGTTAAACAATTTAAAGGTGATGCTGCCAAATACTAATTGAATGTAGGTAAACTTCTGACCCACTGGGAATGTGATGAAAGAAATAAAAGCTGAAATAAATAATTCTCTCTACTATTATTCTGACATTTCAGATTCTTAAAATAAAGTGGTGATCCTAACTGACCTAAGACAGGGTATTTTAACTAGGATTAAATGTCAGGAATTGTGAAAAACTGAGTTTAAATGTATTTGGCAAAGGTGTATGTAAACATCTGACCTCAACTGTACCTACTATATAAAGCCCTAGTACTTTCACCACCATTGAACCCTAACCTCAGGCCTACCTACTATATGAAGCCCTTGTACTTTCACCACCATTGAACCCTAACCTCAAGCCTACCTACTATATAAAGTAATAGTACTTTCACCACCATTCAAACCTAACCTCAGGCCTACCTACTATATGAAGCCCTTGTACTTTCACCACCATTGAACCCTAACCTCAGGCCTACCTACTATATAAAGCCCTAGTACTTTCACCACCATTCAACCCTAACCTCAGGCCTACCTACTATATGAAGCCCTAGTACTTTCACCACCATTGAACCCAAACCTCAGGCCTACCTACTATATAAAGTAATAGTACTTTCACCACCATTCAAACCTAACCTCAGGCCTACCTACTATATAAAGCCCTAGTACTTTCACCACCATTCAAACCTAACCTCAGGCCTACCTACTATATGAAGCCCTTGTACTTTCACCACCATTCAACCCTAACCTCAGGCCTACCTACTATATGAAGCACTAGTACTTTCACCACCATTGAACCCTAACCTCAGGCCTACCTACTATATAAAGCCCTTGTACTTTCACCACCATTCAAACCTAACCTCAGGCCTACCTACTATATAAAGCCCTAGTACATTCACCACCATTGAACCCTAACCTCAGGCCTACCTACTATATAAAGCCCTTGTACTTTCACCACCATTCAACCCTAACCTCAGGCCTACCTACTATATGAAGCCCTAGTACTTTCACCACCATTCAACCCTAACCTCAGGCCTACCTACTATATAAAGCCCTTGTACTTTCACCACCATTGAACCTGGGCCAATGTTCCCCCAGAGGAGCTGTTAGTGGACAAATCCCTGCCATTGACCAAGTTCTGTACCTCCTGCTCTGGGATGATTGACACTTCGCTACGCTTTGAAGTTCCAAAGCCACAACAGAACAGCACAGGCAGCACTTCCTCCTCTGGAGCTCAGAGCGTGTGTTTGTGTGTTACCTCTTTCATGGAACCAGAGAGAACCAGAAAAAAAGGCCCACAACATAAAAAATAACCCAGATGTTTGCTACTTTGCTTCCTGTCCCAAACGCCGGGACAAGAGGAGGCCGTGGGCCTGCATTAATGAGGCTGGGTCTTCATCTGTGGATCTGATAGGGAAGGAGATGTACTATGATAGGCCATGGCACATACAGACACTCACCAGGTCACATGTGTTATCCATAAACTAGCCTTGCCACCTTAGTTAGGTTAACAGATGGACTGGGTTAAGCTTTCTTTAACTGAGAGCTGAAAGCGAAGCTAAAGGGGGGGGGGGGGGGGGGGGGGTGTTAAACTTTAACCATACACACTTAGAAAAAAGGATTCTAAAAGTGTTCTTCAGCTATCCCCATAGGAGAACCCTTTTCGGGTTCCAGGTAGAACTCTTTTGGAAAGGGTTCTTCCTGGAACTCAAAAGGGTTCAACCAGGAACCAAAAGGGGTTCTTCAAAGGGTTCTCCTTTAGGGACAGAAGAATAACCCTTTTAAGTTCTAGACAGCACCTTTTTTTCTAAGAGTGTAGAAGCGATAATGTAACGAAATCAGATTAAAGTGAGGTTACTTCACAATCACTCAGTAACAACTAGGCCTATGTTGATACGCATGACATGGACCTGCCAAAGATCAAAACAATTGTAACTCTTTGATGGAGAGTGTACATAATATTATATATAAATTAATGGTCATGTTTTGAATATTCCAGATTATCCCTAATGACAACTTCCAGGTTTTATGCACTGAAATTCCTCTCCACTTCCATTTTGTAAACATCAACAAGCCTTACAGGCTAGACAGAGCTGCAGTGGGCCAGAGATAAAGATGGACTACTTTAAGTTTGAGCTTGACTTCATTTGTTTGTGACTGATAGAACATCATTGGTACAGCCATTAAGTATACCTGTAGCCTGTGCTGTAATGATTAAGTTCATCAAGTATGTACAGTGGGACCAGGACGACTGATCCGTGTAAAGGAAAGAATGAATGGGGCCATGTATCGTGAGATTTTGAGTGAAAACCTCCTTCCATCAGCAAGGGCATTGAAGATGAAACGTGGCTGGGTCTTTCAGCATGACAATGATCCCAAACACACCGCCCGGGCAACGAAGGAGTGGCTTCGTAAGAAGCATTTCAAGGTCCTGGAGTGGCCTAGCCGGTCTCCAGATCTCAACCCCATAGAAAATCTTTGGACGGAGTTGAAAGCCCGTGTTGCCCAGCAACAGCCCCAAAACATCACTGCTCTAGAGGAGATCTGCATGGAGCAATCGGCCAAAATACCAGCAACAGTGAAGACTTACAGAAAACGTTTGACCTCTGCCATTGCCAACAAAGGGTATATAACAAAGTATTGAGATAAACTTTTGTTATTGACCAAATACTTATTTTCCACCATAATTTGCAAATAAATTCATTAAAAATCCTACAATGTGATTTTCTGGATTTTTTTTCTAATTTTGTCTGTCATAGTTGAAGTGTACCTATGATGAAAATTACAGGCCTCTCTCATCTTTTTAAGTGGGAGAACTTGCACAATTGGTGGCTGACTAAATACTTTTTTCCCCCACTGTATGTCAGGGCTGTTGCCAGTGTAATTGCCTTGTATTTTCAGTGGAGCCCATGAATCGGCCTTTTAGCTGGGTCTATTGTTGAGAATCCTCCCTTACATTCTAGACATCCTCCGTTGCCATCTCAAGACAGAGAAAGAGAACATTAAGCGTCATCTGAAATAATTATCCTGTAATTGCTAGGATGAAATGACAAAGGCTTGAACTTTTGCCTGTTCTTTACCTGAGCTATATGAAGCCAATATCATCGCAATCATCCAATCGGATCTGAAATAGCCAGACAGCAATTTTTACCACTGCCTGCAATGTAATATTCTGAAACCATGCTATGGTGAACCATCAAATGTCTGAAAGAAGTACTGAAAATCTCCTGAAAGATTTGTGTTATTTTTCTCCTGCTGTCTATTCTAGGGTAACTATTTTTCAATTATATTTTCCATATTCTTAAATGATGAGTTGTACAGTCTTTAATTGCATAATCACCTTTTTTCAACCTTTTTCCAAACAGGTCGTGGAAGTAAAAAGACAATGTGTTCTCAATGTGTTCTCAATGTGTTCTCAATGATTTACCCGGCAAGAAAAAGAAAGAGATGTCTGGCTGCATGATCATGAAACTTCTACAAGGTTGTGTTTTTAAAGAAGTAAATAAGCCAAAATAATTAAACGGTTTATTTTTTGCCTCCAAAAAAAATATTACTTGAATTGTTATTGCAGTCTAGTTGTCTGATGTAGGCATTTGTCTCATCACCTGTGACAAATGTGAGGTTTGTATGGATAATTAATCAACTTGTCTGTCTTATACTTGTTATAAATATATATAATTTAACAAGTTATAAGCCAACATGAAATAAGCCATTGGTAAGGATGGCTTGGTAAGATTGAAATGACTACGGGTGGCAGCTAGCCTACTGGTTAGAACGTTAGACTAGTAACCGAAAGGTTGCAGAGATCGAATCCCCGAGCTGACAAGGTACAAATCTGTCATTCTACTCCCTAGGCCATAATTGAAAATAAGAATATATTCTAACTGTCTTGCCCAGTTAAATAAAAGACAAATTACAGCCTACTTCATGTTAGTTTAACCTGAAATAATAACTCTCAGATTGTCACTTAAATTACTATAATTCAAAGTGAAATGAATGGATGACTAATATTGAAAAACGGACATTCGCCAGTATGGTTGAAGGGCAGGGAAGCATTGGAACTGTCAATCCTTAAGCTTCATCAAACATGCTTCACAACCAGTGGTCTTAGACTCACACCTGTTTCATCTAATATCAGATACACACAATACATAGTGAGTCATGTCTAACTCATGGCTTTACCAGGTATTTCAATTTGCAAACATAACAGTGCAGATGTATCAGCTGAAGCTTTTACACTCGCTCTGAAAAGTTACGTTAGTAGCAACTCCTTGTCTAAAAGTACAGTATATAAGAGGGAAGAGTGAGGATGAAGAATGGAAATGTAAAGATTGCATGGAATGCTCCGGCATGAACTGTGAATGAACTCCTGAACCCCAATCTCCACCTAACTAAATCTGTCCATAAAAAGCTTGTAGCAAGCACACAGGAATGTAATCTACAGATTAGAGATGCCTCTCAACGGGCTTCACAAAAAACTATTGCCTTCCCGAGAGGAGGTGCTATAGAAATATTATACAGCCCCTTTTGTGAGGATTATTCACTGTCCAACATTATGTCTTTATGTTTACAGGAAATATCAATAGACATGATACTGGGGATTCAGGAGTGTCTTCGTTCATGTTCTTTACAGTGCAAAGAACAGAGTAGTACCATCAAAAAGTTCTCTGTGATACATTGAACAAGACCCTATAAAAAGGATATATACTAACCCCCAACCAGACACTAGATCTTTTAAACTTCCATTGCCTACTTCACAAGTCCAACAGCTGCAGCACAACCTTCTGACAACCTTACTCAACACATCTGTAACCACTACCGCAAGACCCTCAGTCTGATCCCTTCGATGCGATCACCAGTGACAGACACAGGGTTAAAAATTAGATTAATCAATGTAATTAAGATAACCACAGTAGCACAACAAGAGTGGTATTTAACACTCATAATGCTTTGTTTGTTTTTCCTGTGTAATCCCCTGTGGTGCTCTCAGCACGTTGAGAGGCTGATGAGTGGCAGGATTAGGCCTTCTAGGGGGGTTGTTTTGAGACACTCCCTCCCTGAGAGGGGCAGGTCTCTCTCTCCCTCTCTTTCTGCCTTGCTCCCTCTTCCTCTTTCTCACTCTCCTTCTCTCACTTTACTTCTCTTCCTCCTTCTCACCCCCTCCTCCCTTCCTCTCACCCCCTCCTCCTTCCTCCCCTCTCACTCTCTCTAGCTCTCCCTCCCACAGGAGGCTGTGTTGCATTCCTTCCAGGAGGGGCAGAGGTGTCCGTGGAAGAGCCATACGCAGTCTCCCCTACCCCCTCCCTGGGAAGACTCAGTGCGCCCTCCTCCCTGGCAAAGCTCTGGAGCTCCTTTGAGCGCGCTGCCAGCAGCGGCAGCAGAGACGTAACATGATTTGTTTGTCTGCTGCTGCATGTTTGCACCGATCACAGCCCAGCCCATACCTCCCCCTGCTCCCATCCAGGAGCTGCTTGGAGAGTGGCTGCAGGGCTGGGGAGTGGGGGTTAAAGATAGTTTGGAGTATGATCCACGGTATGGAAACATTAATCATCCCAAAAATGTAAGCCTTGCTTGCATCCTTGCCCAGTTTGTATGAGTGAGTAATAAAAAATTGCCATTACCGTTCAAATATCCTCTGTACAGTGTGTGAGGGTTTTCCCATCTTTTGTTATTGGCTTGTTTCCTGGTGCAGTGGTGCAGTGGAGGGTGTACTGTAGAGGCTTCCCAGTCCGCCCATTGATCCATAGAGTGGGCTGAAGGCGAGGAGCAGCCCTTTTTTATGGCAGCCCGCTGGAGCCTGCCTATGATTGTTCCTGGTTTCCTCAGATTGGTTTTCATTTAGTCAGGGTGCAGTGCCTCACACATTCAGAAGGTGAGGTGAAGTGCTGCAGACATTTAGGGGAGCACCTAACAACTGCGCTCTGGGTAGGTGACACAATGGTATTCGGGTGGTTTGCTGATACAATGTGTGTGCCTGTGTGTGTTGTTTTTATGAGAGTGGGGTGTGTGTACTATAGACCTTTGTAGACCTTTGATTAGAGGTGAGGTGTTACCTGAAGTGATGACTGTGTGTGTGTGTGTGTGTGTGTGTGTGTGTGTGTGTGTGTGTGTGTGTGTGTGTGTGTGTGTGTGTGTGTGTGTGTGTGTGTGTGTGTGTGTGTGTGTGTGTGTGTGTGTGTGTGTGTGTGTGTGTGTGTGTGTGTGTGCGTGCGTGCATGGTTTGTATGAGATTGGTGTGTGTGTGTATATATATATACTTGCATGACGGCCTGTGGCTCTGAGCCTTTGGGTCAGATGCTGTGTTGTGTATCGTGTCAGAACTGGACAAGAAGGAAAATATAAAATATCACAATAATATATCGTAACTTTAAATAAAAAATCTATATGAAACAAATTATACCTAAGAAGTTTACAAACATTTGACAAAAGAGAGCTATAAAGATTACAAAATGTAGGTATAAAGAATTGTCTAAGTAAATATGTCTATGCCATATGTTGCTAGAAATTCAAAACAGTTGATCAGCACATGGCAAACAATTGATATTATTATCAACAATAATCACCAAAAGGTAGGATGTGGAAATTTCCCTAAGGTCTCTATGTTTACATGTATTTATTTACATGTTTCAATCAGGAGAAAAGAGGCTAGAACGCTCTGGGTTGGTGGTCAGAATGTCTATGCAGTATCCAATCAGAGAGTGGCTTTAATATGTGGCTGTGGGCCTTGATATCCCATTGCTCACAACCACAGCAGAGATCAATTCTCCTGGAGGGCCCTGAACTTGGTCATCCTGTGATATCTTTAGCTTCTACTGGCAGCTCCTGGAAGGCACCGGGGGGAGATGGCCGGAGAGAGATAGAGAAGGAAAAAAACCTGACTCCATATCAGCGGATCAATTTTCACTGGACCTTGAATATTTCATGTAGCAGGTCTTACAGCAGACACACAGAGGAGATAAATGGCAAACGACCATGTCCGTAACCCCCACTCATCCACGCAGACAGCACACACCCACCCAGCCACTTCACCCCAAGGGCCACGCCAGAAGAATCATGTCTGGATCAGATTTCTGGTCACACTGACCATGTGGTTTATGTAACGCTCTAACACTGAGACATCTGTTAAGATGCACCAGACCAGAACATCCACATGTCCCATATATTAAAAACAAAGTAATGTCTTAAATTTACCAGAGATGATAGTTTCTATACAGTGGTTTAGGCTTAAGGCTACAAACCACAAGGTTTTAAGATATCCTTGTAAATATTAGAATGATACAAATTCAAGATCCTTTTGTTCAGTTCAAATGTTGTTCGTCTTTCTGATAGATGTGTGCATAAAAATAACACAAAATGACAGCAATCACATGAAAGGGGGATTTTGGTTGCCAAATGTTTTTCTTTCTAATATTTTCAATATGACACCCTGTTCCTTACATATACAAAACTATGTCCCACATATTTGAAAATGTAACAGAATTTGCTGGCTAAATGCTATAAAATAAAAAACAAATAATTTCAGAGAAGCCAGGTTATAACTAGACAAACCAAGTACGGTAACTATTGAAATTACGCAAAGATGGTATGGGAAAGACCATCCACCCACATACATGCTACACTCAAATATTACTCAATGCAAGAAGTGAATAATTTACCCCCAGGACCCGCCAGGCCATCTTGCATTTCAGGCAAATGCCATATGGGCTTGTTCATTTTTAGCCTAGTGGGCCTGTCTAACTTGATCGTTATCTGGCTAATGATGGGGGCCTCTTGCCTGGCTACCCATCCACATTGCTCCAGCCAACTGACATTTCTTCTCCACGAGGATTCTGGATTTTCTTCCCTTTCTGATGATTTCTAGAATGCAAACACATTCTGACCATTCTGATTGGTCCCAGAAACCGATGGGTTGGGCCAGAGACGGCATACATGATGATGTTATCACCGTTGATACTCTGATTGGTTATATTTATTAGAGATGATCCAGTCGCTGATTCATTTGTTTTGTACAACACCCCTCATTTCGAAGTCACACAAACAACTTCTAGCGTAGCCGTTTCAGACTGAATGTATGTAGCGATCAATAGAGCACCTGAATTCAATTCAGGGTGAGTCATCAGGCAAGGAGGCCTCAAGGAAAACAATGGGCCGGTGTGGGGACCTCGAGGAGAAAATGGGCCAGTGTGTTAGAAATGCCAGGGTCGATTTCTGGTCCCAGTCTGCCCCTGCCTACCCCTGACCTCAAGACTATAGTACAACCTACTATAGCGATGCCGTTTCACTGCCTGCTTCCAAATACTTTCCTCTCTGAAACCGGAACAAGTCAAACCCTGTATTTGTTTATTATGTAAGTATGCTTTTGACCTGGCTTTCTCCCAAGATGGCTGTAACTGAGAGATTTGTTTGTGGAGGCATCAGTGCTGGCTATCAGTGGAGAATTATTTATAGAAATCCTCCCGTCCGAGATAGATGAGGGGAAAGTATAGGTTAGGGTAGATTTTGACAGGATGTCACGAACATCGATGTGACACCTTCGACATCAATGAATTATAGAAAATGTAAATGTTAGACGTTTAGATTACTGTCATCTCATTGCAAACCTCTTCTATTATATTGGTGTAATGTAGGCCTATGAGGCCAGATCACTCAGCAAGCTTAATAAATATGCGATACACATAATGAAAAGGGCCTGTCAAGCCGACCATGTCTGTGTTGTAGAAAGAAAATACTAATTTCAAGGGGAAGCACAAAACAAAACCTTTAACTGATCAAATCTATTGCATTCATTTGCCAATTAAAACAGAATGTAGGCCTATCATCCATTATGAGGAGAACTGAAGATTGGGAGTATTGACATAACAAACACACACACACATACACACACACAATCATGTCTTATTTAGGAAGTGGGTGTAAGTGAGTCTTATGGATAAAAGAGACTCCAAATGTTTCTGATTTAGTTCATATATAATTTATAACTGCTTTATCAGTTCTCTACCTTTACACGTGTCACAGTTTTAAAAAACTCTCCCACTTGTTAAAGCACAATATACTCTGTCAGTACATCCTTAAGAAATGTGAAATATGTCTTCTGTATGAAACAAATATGATAAGCTGCAGTGCATATATTCACAGTGTCTTGGACCTAAGATTCCATAGTGGAGCTCCAGTAATTGCAGGACACTCTTGATAAGATGTCCTCGCTCTCTTTCTCGATCTCTGCCTTCGGCCATAATAGAATACATGAAGGCCTCGAAATCTGACAAGCCAAAATGTATTTAGTATTGATGTCCCTCCCTGTCAGATTCAACAACAAATCAAATTGGCTGATTTCTCCCCTTTTTCTGAATGTTTTTATCTGCAGCAGAAGGGCCTGGCCATTGTCATTCAACGGCAGAAGCATTTTGGAAATCACTGCTCTCTTTGTGCTCCCTCAGTCTCCTTGTCTGTATTCCCTGATGGGCTGCCCTAGATGGAACACTTCCTTTTATAATTTCCAAGTTATGTATACAAATCCCCCTATGGCAGAGAAAGGAAAAGGGGAAATGAATGAATGAATGACGGTAAGAAAACCTCTCAGAGTGAATCAAATTATGGCTTACTTTTTTAGATCATTTTAGTCATTCTCTCAGCATTTCTAAATAGAATACATGTTGGAGTCTCCAGAATTTACATGACCTGACTTTACATGAATTAGCTATGCCACAAAATGCATGTTCAACTAAAAACTCTTCCATTATCAATAATGACTGATAATTGTGATGGATCTACTAAATCAGCAACCCTATCAATAATTTTCTAAGCATGTCAAAACATGCAATTGAGAGTGTAAAAAATAAGAATGAAATAGCAGGACCGCTGCGAATGGTCTGCATAGAAAAAAGATCACGTTTAACTTTTTTAAAAACTTAACAAACTACATAAAGCTCTGTGATGCATACATAAGTGTGATTTTATACAAAATACAAATACAAATGCACATGACTGACATATGGATGGATATAACTTCAATGAATACAGGTTTGGACTGGAACCTTAACAGCATAAGCAGACTATGACACTATCACACATGCAGGGAAAGTCTATGAGTCAACGATATCATTGAACGACATCAATAAAAGGGTCAGCTAAAAACACTAATCCATTCAAAGTCGTAAAACATAGTAAAAACCAAAGAGGTTATAACAAAAGACAAACATTGATTTTCCTATTTCATAGAGCCTGCAGTGCATTCAGAAAGTGTTCAAACCCCTTGACTATTTCCAAATTTTGTTAAGTTACAGCCTTATTCTAAAATTGATTAAATTGTTACTTTTTTTCTCATCAATCTACACACAATAGCCCATAATTATGAAGCAAAAATAGTTTTTTTAGAAATGTTTGCAAATGTATTTATTTAAAAACGGCAATATCACATAAGTTTTCAGACCCTTTATTCAGTACATTGTTGAAGCACCTTTGGCAGCGATTACAGCCTCAAGTCTTCTTGGGTATGACGCCACATGCTTGTCACGCCTGTATTTGGGGAGTTTCTCCCATTCTTCTCTGCAGATCCTCTCAAGCTCTGTCAAGTTGGATGGGGAGCGTCACTGCACAGCTATGTTCAGGTCTCTCCAGAGACGTTTTCTTTCTTTTAATTAAATGTTTAAAACATACAATATACTTGTAGTGAAGCTGCTCAACAACTACATCACATTAGTCATCTAACAGCCTCCCATCCAGTGCGACACACAGAAGCAACCAGGGTCAACACCCTGCTCATGGGCACGTCAACAGATCTCCCATCCAGTGCGACACACAGAAGCAACCAGGGTCAACACCCTGCTCATGGGCACGTCAACAGATCTCCCATCCAGTGTGACACACAGAAGCAACCAGGGTCAACACCCTGCTCATGGGCACGTCAACAGATCTCCCATCCAGTGTGACACACAGAAGCAACCAGGGTCAACACCCTGCTCATGGGCACGTCAACAGATCTCCCATCCAGTGTGACACACAGAAGCAACCAGGGTCAACACCCTGCTCATGGGCACGTCAACAGATCTCCCATCCAGTGTGACACACAGAAGCAACCAGGGTCAACACCCTGCTCATGGGCACGTCAACAGATCTCCCATTCAGAGCGACACACAGAAGCAACCAGGGTCAACACCCTGCTCATGGGCACGTCAACAGATCTCCCATTCAGAGTGACACACAGAAGCAACCAGGGTCAACACCCTGCTCATGGGCACGTCAACAGATCTCCCATCCAGAGCGACACACAGAAGCAACCAGGGTCAACACCCTGCTCATGGGCACGTCAACAGATCTCCCATCCAGTGTGACACACAGAAGCAACCAGGGTCAACACCCTGCTCATGGGCACGTCAACAGATCTCCCATTCAGAGCGACACACAGAAGCAACCAGGGTCAACACCCTGCTCATGGGCACGTCAACAGATCTCCCATCCAGTGTGACACACAGAAGCAACCAGGGTCAACACCCTGCTCATGGGCACGTCGACAGATCTCCCATCCAGAGCGACACACAGAAGCAACCAGGGTCAACACCCTGCTCATGGGCACGTCAACAGATCTCCCATCCAGAGCGACACACAGAAGCAACCAGGGTCAACACCCTGCTCATGGGCACGTCAACAGATCTCCCATCCAGAGCGACACACAGAAGCAACCAGGGTCAACACCCTGCTCATGGGCACGTCAACAGATCTCCCATCCAGAGCGACACACAGAAGCAACCAGGGTCAACACCCTGCTCATGGGCACGTCAACAGTTCTCCCATCCAGTGTGACACACAGAAGCAACCAGGGTCAACACCCTGCTCATGGGCACGTCAACAGATCTCCCATCCAGTGTGACACACAGAAGCAACCAGGGTCAACACCCTGCTCATGGGCACGTCAACAGATCTCCCATCCAGTGTGACACACAGAAGCAACCAGGGTCAACACCCTGCTCATGGGCACGTCAACAGATCTCCCATCCAGAGCGACACACAGAAGCAACCAGGGTCAACACCCTGCTCATGGGCACGTCGACAGATCTCCCATCCAGTGTGACACACAGAAGCAACCAGGGTCAACACCCTGCTCATGGGCACGTCGACAGATCTCCCATCCAGTGTGACACACAGAAGCAACCAGGGTCAACACCCTGCTCATGGGCACGTCGACAGATCTCCCATCCAGTGTGACACACAGAAGCAACCAGGGTCAACACCCTGCTCATGGGCACGTCAACAGATCTCCCATCCAGAGCGACACACAGAAGCAACCAGGGTCAACACCCTGCTCAAGGGCACGTCGACAGATCTCCCACAAGGTCAAAAAACTGGGACCTGAACCAAGCGATCCATCAGCCACCGGCCCAAGCTCCCAACTGCCAGACCTCCAGAGATGTTAGATTGGGTTCAAGTCCGGCCTCTGGCTGGGCCACTCAAGGACATTCAGAGACTTGTCCAAAAGCCACTCCTGCGTTGTCTTGGCTGTGTGCTTAGGGTTGTTATCCTGTTGAAAGGTGTACCTTCGCCCCAGGCTGAGGTCCTGAGCCCTCTAGAGACGGTTTTCATCAAGGATCTCTCTGTACTTTGCTCCGTTCATCATTCCCTCGATCCTGACTAGTCTCCCAGTCTGAAAAACATTCTCAAAGTATGATGCTATCACCCTCATGCGTCACCGTAGAGATGGTGCCAGGTTTCCTCCAGACGTGACGCTTGGCATTCAGGCCAAAGAGCTCAATCTTAGTTTCAACAGACCAGAGAATCTTGCTTCTCATTGTCTGAGAGTCTTTAGGTGCCTTTTGGCAAACTCGAAGCAGGCTGTCATGTGCCTTTTACTGAGGAGTGGCTTCCGCCTGGCCACTCTACCATAAAGGCCTGAATGGTGGAGTGCTGCAGAGATCGTTGTCCTTCTGGAAGGTTCTCCCATCTCCACAGAGGAACTCTGGAGCTCTGTCAGAGTGATGATTGGGTCCTTGGTCATCTCCCTGACCAAGGCCACTGTGTTCTTGAGGACCTTCAATGCTGCAGAACTTTTTTGGTACCCTTCCCCAGATCTGCGCCTCTAAACAATCCTGTCTCAGGGCTCTATGGACAATTAATTCGACCTCAAGGCTTGGTTTTGGCAATGTCAACAGTGAAACATTATTTAGACAGGTGTGTGCATTTCTAAATCATGACCAATCAATTGAATTTACTACAGGTGGACTCCAATCAAGTTGTAGAAACAACATCAAGGAGGATCTATGTAAACAGGATGCACCTGAGCTCAATTTCGAGTTCCATAGAAAAGGGTCTGAATACTTATGTAAATAAGGTATTTCTGTTTTGGTTTTTTAAATAAATTTGCTAAAATTTCTAAAAACCTGTTTTCGCTTTGTCATTATGGGGCATTGTGTGACGATTGTAGAGGAAAACAATAATGTAATAGACTTTTGAACAAGGATGTAATATAACAAAATGTGGAAAAAGGGAAGCGGTCTGAATACTTTCTGAATGCACTGTATATCACTCCACTCTAAGGTATTCATAGATGTGATGATGACTAAACGCTGAAAGCAAAAGACTGTACAATAATCGTCCTCCTTATTTTTAGAGCAACCTGTTGGTAGGTTATAATTGCTGTCAGATATCAGGGACTTTCACACTGCCAATTACACGTCATGGAATATTATCTTCATCTGGGGCATGAAATGCACTGCCTCTTCCTCACCAGCTCCCTCTCTCTCTCCAGCTCCCTCTCCCTCTCCCTCTCCAGCTCCCTCTGCCTCGATAGCTCCCTCTCTCTCTCCAGCTCCCTCTCCAGCTCCATCTCTCTCTCCAGCTCCCTCTCCCTCTCCAGCTCCCTCTCCCTCGGCAGCTCCCTCTCTCTCTCCAGCTCCCTCTCCAGCTCCCTCTCTGGAGCTGTGAACCAACCAGCAGTGTCTGAACTCTGACTGGCATCACAGACCTCTCAGGTCAACCTACTGAGTTTGCACACGCTAGAGGGTTAATACAATCTAAGAAGGGCTTTTTCTAGGGCTTTTCTACAGTCAAACTCGTTAGGGTTTTGGTACAAAGCAAAAAGCTTGTTGTTGCCTGCATGCAGCATGCGCCGTAATCACAATGTTTCATTTGGCATAATGTTGTGTTACTTCAACTGCATTTGAAACTTCTGCACACTCTCCAACACGTCAAGGAAAGAAAACTATAGTATTTTCCCAATTAACCGTCTTTAGACATTTCAATGTGTTATTGGTAAAATAACTACTGTGGAATATTCATATCAAGTAAATTGTCATGATCAGCATTCTGTTAACTTTTTTATTTTATTTTACTTCATTTAACTCTAGGCCTACACCCCTAAGTGATCCCAGAAATATTTGTAAACCCAACAATATTCATGAATAGCCTATATAAAAAATATTAAATGCAATTTGGAAACCTGAAAGTCTTATCCAGTCATGATGTAGGCATACAGACAAAACTCATGAGTCATCAGTCATGATGTAGGCCTACAGACAAAAGTCATGAGTCATCAGTCATGATGTCTGCCTACAGACAAAAGTCATGAGTCATCAGTCATGATGTCGGCCTACAGACAAAAGTCATGAGTCATCAGTCATGATGTCTGCCTACAGACAAAAGTCATGAGTCATCAGTCATGATGTCTGCCTACAGACAAAAGTCATGAGTCATCAGTCATGATGTAGGCCTACAGACAAAAGTAAGATTGGCCCCAAAAGGTTGATCTTTAGAATAACATCCATTATAACTGCATTGTAACAAAAGTATTGATTAATAACTATTTAAATTAAATTCATTATAATCATGTATTCTTATGAATTAATTATGGTGATCACGTAATTCACAGATTAGGTTATTTGTGAAACATTATACTCAAAGAAAAGCCAGAACACTTGAGCATTGGGGCGCTTGTGTTGTGTGTGAGGGTTGAGCCTTGGGACGCTTCTGTGTGGGTGTATGAGGGCTGTGACTAAATGTGTAGTGTTAGCAAATAGTGATCTCCCTAAGGATTAACATCAGGGCAGCGTAATGACCTAATGATCAAGCCACGTCCTCTATAATCCCGCTAATTGTTTTCACCAGGTTGAAGGATTTGGGAGCCGACCCTGCACCCAGCATTTACCTCCTGAAAAAAAATCGTAAGGGAGGCGTTACAACCATTTTGTAGTCATGGTAGGATGCGCTAACATGTTGTAACATCCCTAGCCTACATACATATTAGTCCAGAGCCTAGACCCTATGTGCAGTGATTCATCATTTATGTCAGTGAGGACATGAAGTAGGCTAAATAGGTAAAACTGTGGACAAACGTAAGTGAAATGCTGACTGGGCTAGATGACTTTGAGTTGCAAATTATAACGCTACCTATAGGCCTACGACATATATTTATATACATATTATGTATATGTATTTTCGACGTTTTTTAGAGAGAAAGGTGTAATCTCGAGTAGCCTATTAGTTCGTCATCCTGCAGTGATAGCCTATGTTGTCGATTCCACCAAAATAACCTGATACATTTATTCTCCTGTTAGGATAACTGTTGCTGTGTGTAGGCCTATGTCTGATTAACCAAAATTATTCTAAATTAAATGGCATTGATTCCTCTCAGTTAGGTTACTACCCGTTAAGATTTATGTTAATGCCGATACAAATCAAATAAATCAAATCAAATTGTATTTGTCACATGCGCTGAATACAACAGGTGTAGTAGACCTTACAGTGAAATGCTTACTTACAAGCCCTTAACCAATAATGCAGTTTTAAGAAAATACCTAAAACAATTACAAATAAAAGTAAGAGATAAGAATAACAAATTATTAAAGAGCAGCAGTAAATAACAATAGCGGAGCTATATACAGAGGGCACCGGTGTCGATGTAATTGAGGTAATATGTACATGTAGGTAGGGGGTGATGCAAATAGTCTGGGTAGCCATTTGATTAGCTGTTCAGGAGTCTTATGGCTTGGGGTAGAAGCTATTCAGCAGCCTCTTGGACCTAGACTTGGCGCTTCGGTACCGCTTGCCATGCGGTATAGCAGAGAGAACAGTCTATGACAAGCGTGGCTGGAGTCTGACCATTTTTAGGGCCTTCCTCTGACAACACCTGGTATAGGAGTCCTGGATGACAGGAAGCTTGGCCCCAGTGATGTACTGGTCCGTACGAGTTTAGTTATACGAGTTTAGTTATTAGATTATTTATGAATATTCAACAGCTGAACATGGCTATTACTTTTCATATCAGAAAGCTGCTTTGCGAAGTTAAAAGCCCAGAAATAACAGGTTTGTCAAGAAGTTACTCTGTCTCGCAGAGATTTCTTTTGAAACAAGTGACCCGCAACAGACTGGAGACTCCTAAACCCATAGCCATAACATCAAACACTCTCTACTATTTACACCGCAGCAGGGCGAGCCGGCCGCTGCCCAGCAAAATGAGAGAAGGTTAGTGCACACATGTCAGCGGTGGGGTGGACCGACAAGTACAAGGAAGAGAGAACATTGGTCTCCGGCGCTCTGCGATTTGTGCCGCTACATTTAAATAACTTGCCTTTAAACATGGTAGTGGAGCGCCAGGCACCCAGCATAATCATTGGTTTACAGTGCGCGCGTTGATAGTAATTTTTTATGGTGACGTTTAATCCAGACTCGAGGGGAGGTGTCTTGCAGAGCCCAGACAACCTGGCTCCACCGGCCATCTCTATAGGCTATATAGGCTATATGGCTGTCTATTTGAGGAGACATGGTGTAAATCTCTCTGGCAATCTTTACTTTACACTCCCTGTGACACTCACCTGAAGGTAACTAAATGGTTTATGGCTAATCAAAGGTTCATTTGTTTCATTTCTTTCCCTGTACCAAGAAGGACAACATGATATGCATACTTGGAAGTTCATAATTTTTCAGACGTGATGGGAGTTATTGATTTTTTAAGTTGGAGTATTCACTGCATAGCTGCTTCAAACTAATATTTATGGTTGTTATCTTGATAACATTGACATTAACAAGCCAATGGATATTTTATGAGCAATGTATTGTCCATGAGCAAAGTTGATTAAAGTTCATATAAGCCTAAACAAGCACAATCAGTTCCACGGGAATTTATTATGGACCAACAACTATTCGTTTGGAAATTTGGAGGGAAATGGTAACTTGTAAAATAGTTTTCTATTATTTAAACCACTGTCTACAAAATTAGTCTCCCCATTCAAGTGTGATTAGACCAATCCCCACAGTAATATAATAAGTGAATATGTAAATAAATAAACTAAGAGTTAAATAAACATCTGCAAATGGCTCCACTTTAGGGCATATCATTGTTGCTGCTACATTATATCTCACCCTTGATGATAACTCTAGCACTCAATCACAAACACGATACATGAATAAAGCCAACCTGGACTCAGGGGTAGACATAGCATAGTAAATGTATATCCGGGCCCTCTAATCAGTAAGATATTTTATGTTTGGTTTGGTTTGGTATGTCTTAATGTCCATCATCCATTTTTTATGATATGTTACGAGCTACAAATATAAGGAATTGCAATTCATACAATATGTTACGAATTTGCAAAACGTATGATAATGTTCTGAATTCCAATTTGTTGTGGCTAATGTTAGCTAGTTGGAAAACGCTAACATTAGCTAGGTGGATAACGTTAGCTGGGATAGGGGTTAGGTTTAAGGTTAGGGTAAGTATTTAGGTTAAGGTTAGGGTAATGGGAAAGGTTAGGTAACATGCAAAGTTGTTTGTCAAGTAGATAAAAAAGTTGTAAGTAGTTAAAATGAAAGTTGTCTGTGATGAGATTTGAACACGCAACCATCAGGTTGCTGGACATTCACGTTATCCACCCACATAATCCCGAAGCCCCCCTACTTTCGTTTTTGCCATAAGTAACCTTCTGTCTCATGTAACCTTACCAAATGTAACATATCATAGTAATTGAGTGTCCCGGATTTACATTTACTATGTTACGTCTATGAGACCAGGCTGATAAAGCATGATCATTCAATTATGTTACTTTTAATGCTTGGCTCAAAAGTGTTGATCTCCTAACTCCTCCTAACTGCAATCGTCTTTATATTGTTGCACCATGGACAGAGAGAGGAACTTGAGTTAGTGTAATATTTACTGTTCACGTTTTATTGTTTATTTCACTTTTGTTTATCCATTTCACTTGCTTTGGCAATGTAAACATATGTTTCCCATGCCAATAAAGACCCTTGAATTGAGAGAGAGTGAAGCCCCTTGAATTGAGAGAGAGAGAGAGAGAGAGAGAGAGAGAGAGAGAGAGAAGCCCCATTTCACCCAGTGCTCAGCAAAGTAGGTCTGTGCCACTCTTGATTAGGGATTGTTCTCAAAAGATGGTTTCAGACATGAGATAATGAGGTCCTGATAATGCGGGTCTCCTTTAAGTTTTTCCCATGAATCCGAGCTGTCGCCAGTTCACTAAACGACACTGTACATCGGCACCAAGCTACTCACTTCTAATTTGTTGCGCACAAAAGCTGATCCACCCCAAATCCCTACTAACAAACGAGGGGCAGGGAACAAATCATATAGGCCTAAAGTTCAATCTTCCTCATTTCTCGACTAATTAACTGGAATCCCACCTTATTCTTAATACAGTGACCAATTAATTTGCGATTTATGTCAAAGGTCCAAGGGGCCCAAGTAGGTCGCCAGGAACATTTGTGAAGGCCTGTGGCTTCACTATGGGCTATGGATCTTATTAGGCGGATGACCCTGGTGCGTAAAGGTTACAGGCTTTTTAGTGCCACGGTTTGAAACCTAAGATTTTTCCTAAACGGATTTTAATTGGTTGGTTGAATGGTTTGTGTACATGTGTCTTGTATGCATCAGATCCATCCGAATACACACACTGACATTTTAGCACAGAACTGAATGTTTGCTTATCTGCACAACAGCACACAACTACAAAGACCTGGGAACGTTACAGGTTTCACTATCAAATAGGAACAGGACAGGAGGCCTACAACAGGTGTTAACGTAGGCCCATAGTTGTATTCCCAATACATTTCTATCATTGTTTTAAATAGCCTATAGTGGCTTAAACTTATCGGAGAATGGCAATTGCTTAAATTGTTAAGGAATGTGCATGCTTGTAAGCACGTGGTGTTAATGCATGCTTGCAATTGTGTGCCCAGTATAACTTTTGAATGTGTATTTTGTAATCACGTTGTTATTAACTGTTTAGGTGTGCATGACAACCAATAATATCACCATAACAGTTAACTTTAAATGCAGTCACATTTTTTCCCCCAGCAAATATTTTTTTCAACCTTTGCAACAGTTAATGGAGACCCTGCCCCTCCTATTCTATTTGATGTTACAGTAGATGCTAGTCCAACCAGGTTCAGTTGACGTTCAAACACTCCCCCTCATTACACCAAAAATTTCTTTATGCAAAACATCTGTGGGAACTTCAATAAGGCACAGCACAACTTCTGATCGCATCCTACTTATCGTTCAGTTGTATTGTCTGCCTTTGTAAATATGGCCAGCCGCATGTTTCAAATGTCACAAGACTCTGACAACTTTCAATGTGGAAACACCAAGTAAAGATAGCCTATAATATGCAGGGAGCCAATGGAAAATCCGGCTGCAATGTGACTTTTATTAAAGTAATGTTATATGACTTGAAACGAACAAATCATTAGGCCATTTTAGGATACAAACGAGAAAACAACCATTTTGATTGTAAAATAAATGGTGTTATTTATGGAAGAATTGTACGTGTTTAAACAGTTATGTTTTGTCGGGGGGTGGATTGTTAGCATGAAGCATGCATGGACATATGGTCACTAAAGTGGTGTATGAATCTGACTTTAGGATCATGCCACTCAAATCCCCAAATCCCCAAATTGTACACGAGTCATGTCAGTGTTTGCACTAACATAGACCGAATTGTAAATGAAATGTAAACACATTCAATAGGCCTAGATAGGTATATTATTCAATTATAACTTGTGAGTTGCTGTTTGTAAATGTCAAAAAAGATTATCATCTCAAGTGGAAGTAACTGTCGCTTAAATGACTGAAGATATGGCAAACACATAAACGAAAGCATGTAAAGACTGCTAGATCTAAGTTTTATAAGCACAGGAATTAACCCTGCATGCCAGCAGCGCTTCCCAAACTTTAAAGCGCTTCCATAACTTTAATCTATATGTGGCATAAGGTTCTGAGTTCCTTATAGAGATAGAGATATGAGTATAGGCGTGCAGCATATGCTTTATTTTATTAGGCTTCTTCATTATTACGATGAGCATAACGCTTTTATTAAAACCCATCATATATAGCATTTTTCAGTATTGAGTATTTTTCAGTATTGGGTATTGAACCACTGTTAGCCAATTTAGGCTATACAAATTCATAGATGTTGCTAAAATAGGAAGAATGAGAATATAAACGGTGAGAATATAAATGGTATGTTTGTTCTTGGGTGATATAGGCCTAACCTAAGGCGGGATGCCCAGAGGAATTACCAATAAACATCCAGAAGGCATTATGGCTGAATAGTTTGGAGAGGAAACTATCCAAATCACAGAGGAGCAAGTGATGGATTCAATTGACCGCACTCAACCGTTTTAGTTCGCCGTGTATAGTTTAGATTGTTGTTCCCGCTGCTGACAAACCCGTTAATTCACCTAGTAGCAGAGGCAACGGAACTGGCAGGCAACTTCCAAAACATTTGGATTCAACTGCCATCTCTCTACTCAAAATTACGTCTAGCCAATCATGTCCCTATATTATTTTTTAAAATGATAAATATCCTAAATGAATCACGTGTGTTGGAGCCTATATCCTTTACGGTTGGTGGGTGTTGGGGAGAGAGAGCCCCACTGCAAACGGTTGAATGCGCAATGAACACTAAAACTGACACTAAAAGCACGAGATGTAAGCCTATAGGTTTTCACCCTTGTTTCTGGTGAAGCTTTGAAACGTTAAAAACATAAAGGACTTGCTTCACAGCATGTTTTTTCAACAGGTCATTTAGTTATTTACAATTAGCCTACTACATTCTAAATAAAATAAAAACTAAAACTTGTTGAAATGAATGAACTTTTTCCTCCAAAATGTGTTTACGCTATTAGATCAAACATATTGTGTTGTTAAATGTTCTATAGACTCTCTAGTTCTGCCTTTCATTTGGTGAGGACTTCGTCAATATTTCCCTTGTATCGATTTTGAAGCGCGGTGATGTAGGTAAGCCTATGTTAGGCTATATCAGAAAAATAAACATCGTGGTGATTCCCACTTTTTTAAATGAAATAAAATAGACAGTTGAATTGTATAAAAACACAAATTTGGGACACATTTGATGTAAGATTGCATCTATTTCTCTTGGGAAAAACATATAATGTCTTAAAATTACTCTACAGCTCACCATTACTCATTTTGTGTCATAACATAGTTAATCAACCATTTCATCTTATAATAAATTTGAAAATATCTTACACTTGAGCCTGTCACCAAATAATTTATAACATACTCATAAATCAGAAAGTTAAACCACAGTATTCATTCTAGAATACAATCTTCTTCAATCCACATAGTTTCCTAACAATTACAAAAAAGTGTATCCTTCATATTGTCATCCATTTGGCCTTGCTCGGCACATATTCCAAAGAACTCTGCTCTGCTGTACACCTAAAATAAATCACACTTTTCAGACCAAAAAACAACAGCTATTGTAGCCATTTGAGTTCATTCAGTTGCCCCTGAAGCCCATGTTGAATGGGATGGATTAAGGGGCTCAGCCCAACAGCCTGGGGAGCTACAGGAGAATCCTCCTCATAATGAAGCAGAAAAACCCTCTGAGAAGGTATGCATAGTGCACCGGAGACATGGACGGCTAGACTCAACCCAAAGCTCCTGGACGGCTAGACTCAACCCAAAGCTCCTGGACGGCTAGACTCAACCCAAAGCTCCTGGACGGCTAGACTCAACCCAAAGCTCCTGGACGGCTAGATTCAACCCAAAGCTCCTGGAAGGCTAGATTCAACCCAAAGCTCCTGGACGGCTAGATTCAACCCAAAGCTCCTGGACGGCTAGACTCAACCCAAAGCTCCTGGACGGCTAGACTCAACCCAAAGCTCCTGGACGGCTAGATTCAACCCAAAGCTCCTGGACGGCTAGACTCAACCCAAAGCTCCTGGACGGCTAGACTCAACCCAAAGCTCCTGGACGGCTAGACTCAACCCAAAGCTCCTGGACGGCTAGACTCAACCCAAAGCTCCTGGACGGCTAGACTCAACCCAAAGCTCCTGGGGGGGATGACAAAGTCCTCTCCACAACCTTTTAAGGATGACAAGATATTGGGTTCTAGATAAAAAACAATAATCATGTTAGTAAGTGATTACTGAATACATGAGTTAGTAAAAGAGCTGTCTGGAATATGCAGCTGAATACAGAATGGTGTCTTTCAGACTGGTGTTTCGGGAGGGAAATTGTGACCACTAGGATGCATGTTTAAGGCACTGGATTGGATTTAATGCTCAGCAATGTACTTGATATCTACCCAACGACAGGGAGAGAACTCAATACTCAAGTAAATGTTCATTACTCAGAATGGTTGATTCCAGAGCATGAAGACCTATTCTACTGTATTCAAGCCATCCATGGAAATCCGCTATAGTCCCCTTAGCCCCTCAGACTACATGGTACTTGCCTTTCTGCCTATGGTTTTCCATTTCAAAGGTCTCTATCTCCATGTAAATTCCATAACAATGTAATACAATCTGACCCCATTGCACATTTTCCAGAACTATGGGGGGGGGGCAGCATTTTGACATGAGCCACACTCTTATCCCACTTAACCTGTTGAGAGTACCCACCCTAACCCAATCCTAAGATTATTTCTGTAGGATTGCAAGCTTTATGCCGCCCTCAACCTAAAGACAGAGAGTCTTAGTTAAATATTCAATGGAAGGGCCCTGTAGGGTCCAGAGGTACTATAAAGCCACACAATCAAGTGCAATGCCTATTGCCATGGCAGAGAACTAAATGGACAGAAGATATCCCCATTAGGCCTTCCTTGTCCCATGCAGCAGGGAACCATACTCAAAAACAATGCACTCCCCATCAACAAAAAAAGCTTAGTCTGTGCAAATGTTCCTCTTGTTCCTCTTGTCTAGAAACATAGTTATATATTATTTACAAGCCCAAGGGCTTATATGAAAATCACACCGCAAACAAACTATATACAATACATACGTACACAAATAGAAAAGGTTTGTCAGAACAGATAACACATCCTACTACTTATAAATGTATAAATTAATTGATCAGTAATAGAAACCTGTGGTGAAAAATAGATGTTATTTCTAAAGCGGGCAAATGACCTGCGGATTGCTGTCTTTTATACACTCTCTAATTGTGTATTGTTTGTAATACTGAATGTGATTATATCAACAAGAGCAACCTTTTCAGTAGAAAGATCTGAGTTTCGACCAATTGCTGATGAGTGGTGGCAAATAAGACAAAATAAGGTGTTTCACATGAATGGCCCACATCTGAGTCATTTACCACTGGAATGTACTGCACAGCTACAGGGAGTATAGCCTACTAACATACTATTTTCACTAATTAAAGTATATTTCAATATGATTGCAAACCATTCAGTCAGAAACCAGGATCCATTGCTGTTTTACAAACATTAGCCAAGGATTCAAAAGGCATATGTAATGTTTTGTTGTACGTATTACCTGAAGATAAGCGGTTTAGTAAGCAGTTAGTGAGTTCATGCTCTTGTAATATTGCCTCAATATCAGTAAATGCTGCCAGACATTTCAACTACAACCTCTCATACTTCAGTAGCTGTACAGAAATGTGTTTTATCTCATATTTGACTTGACTTACATTGACGAATTTACAACATTTAGTAAATATGAAGTTGTAAGTCAAGGTTAAGAGTAAAGCTCACTGCAGAAGGACCTCATCAGTCAGAAAAGCACAGGTATTCCCAGTGCCATTTTCTATTCCTCTCTGAACTGAAGTAAATCCATTACTTTGACATGCAGTCATTAAACACATCCCCCTAATTAACTCAAATGTTTTTCATCAAAATCGGTAACAAGTTCCTGCAATAATAGAAGAGAGCAAGGTTTGACTTGCATAAAAATGACTGACAGGCCAGAATCATCGACAGGTGAGAGTTTATCATGTTTCAAGAAAATTGACTGAGTATGGTGCTGATTTTGGAATGGGCATTTCGCAACCTCTGCATTTGGATCAATGGTCCACATGAATCAATTTGAAAACAGTGACATTACTTACACCTTTGGGGTAAATAATACATGTTAACTATGTTGTCATTGCAATACCTAAAGAACAGGTACGACAAATGTATATTGACACATATTAATTTCAAGCATTGCACAACTTAATTGACTAAACTTGTCCCTATCATGTGAAGTTGTGTCTAAATGTTCCAAAAGAACAACAACGTTGCCATTACTCAACCCTGCACCTTAGAGGAATGGAATCACTGAGGAATGGAATCACTGGTTACTTTAATAATGGAACACTAGTTACTTTGATAATGTTTACATACTGTTTTACTCATTTCATATGTATATACTGTACTCTACTGTATTTTAGTCAATGCCACTCCGACATTGCTCGTCCTAATATTTATATATTTCTTAATTCCATTATTTTACTTTTAGATTTGTGTGTATTCTTGTGAATTGTTAGATATTTCTTCACCGTTAGGAACGCAAGCATTTCGCTACAATAACATCTGCTAAATATGTGTATGTGACCAATACAATGTGATGTGATTTGACATACTCCATTCTCAGGTAGTGCCATAAAGTCTCATCCCATTTATCATTTACAATCTGCAAATAAAGACGGAAGCAAAAATGAAACAATTCTCAGAAAGACAGTTTGACTTAATAAACATACAAACAATATACATTCCATTGCTCCAGTGAGCTATAGCTTTAGTCTCTGTAGGTGTTACTAACTTATATCCAGTCTTTAGTTTTTCTGACTGTACAGATCACCTAGGGAAAGGACAGTGTGTATCAAGTGAGAGAAAACACTACTTGATAGCTTGTGGGCATTACTTGTACCAACAAAATTTCTGGTTTTGTGAAGCATAGATAACATTAATTATAAACATTGATAAATAGATATACATGATTCATTGACTCGTCTCTCGAAACAAAAATATATTTTCTCTAAAGATGATTTCTTAAAACAACATTGTCTATGCCTATACTATAACAAACACACTATTGATAAACAGTAGGGCATATAAACAAGGCACCGTTGTATTTAACAGGCCCAAACTACTTAGTATCCCTGCAGTCTAGAATGGGATTTCAGAGCCTATTACACAAATTTATAACTTTTTGATTGTGATACCCATTATCACTGTAGATATGAAAACATTGACAACACCTCATCAATCAGTTGTGTTAGGTATGCATTTGTATTGACACGTGGGAGTCCCTAATAGCCCTAACCCTGTAAAACTTTATATAGTGTATTGACCGCTCTCTCAGGGCTGCTTAGCTAATTAAGCCTGGTGGCCACAAAGAATGAAAGGGTGCCGCTCTGTCAACAATGCTTCCTATTTGGTGACATCTTACACTAAATTGAAATGTGCTGCTAATAGGGGTGAGTGACCTCTTAAGGACTGGACCCTTTTTTTCAATATTCGTTCAAATGACACAGCCAAATCTAACTGCCTGTAGCTCAGGACCTGAAGCAAGGATATGCACATTCTTGATACCATTTGAAAGGAAACCACTTTGAAGTTTGTGGAAATGTGAAATGAATGTAGGAGAATATAACACATTAGATCTGGCAAAAGATAATACAAAGAAAAAAACATGTGTTTTTTTCCGATCGTCTTTGAAATGCAAGAGAAATGTCACAATTTATTATTCCAGGTTATGCACAATTTCAATTTTGACCACTAGATGGCAGCAGTGTATGTGCAAAGTTTTAGACTGATCCAATGAACCATTGTATTTCTATTAAAAATGTTCTATCAAGTCTGCCCAAATATGCCTAATGGGTTTATTGATACATTTTCAAATTCATAACTGTGCACTCTCCTCAAACAACAACATGGTATTCTTTCACTGTAATAGCTACTGTAAATTGGACAGTGTAATTAGATTAACAAGAATGTAAGCTTTCTGCCCATATCAGATATGTCTATGTCCTGGGAAATGTTCTTGTTACTTACAATCTCATGCTAATCACATTAGCCTACGTTAGCTCAACCGTCCCGCAGGGGGGACTCTGATCCTGTAGAGGATAATATAGAAGAATAAGCATGTAATCGGCACAGGCCTGACCTCACAAACACAAAGAGGACTATAGACCTACTGTATGTGACCTTTTAAGTGAACAGCATGTTCAGGCTAAGATGACTGGAGAGAAGAGTTTGCCATAGCTTAGTAACCATAGGCCTATAGTTTGATCAATGCTGAATTGTATTTAGGCCTATTGTATCAGCAGTTATCTCATTAGTTAGTCCAGCAAATATCAATAAATATTGACACCTTACAATACACAATATATGCTGCCCTCCCATAATTAGTCATAGAGACACAAAGGATAGCTTGGGGACAGTTTCCCTGCTCTGACATAGCAGCTGACAAAAGAGAGCACACAGGGTGTCCATTGACAATAACTAAGCTACACTCACACATAAAGTCTGGAGAACTGGACAGCGAAACTGCAAACTGGTTCTCCCTAATAATTGCATTCAAATGTTTAAGATTAACTTCATAAATACAACACAAGGAAACTATTTACAAACTGAAAATGAGGATAACCCTACACTGTTGCAGAAAACTGTCATTTATACAGTCATTTTAGGTGTCATCAACAGTCAAACATTCTGAAACGTTTTACTGAAGCATACTGTAGATGATGGTGAATTGTGGGAATATTGCTGGATTTAAAATGGTACTGTAATTCAACCCCACAGAACACAGTACTGTACCCTATCTTTAGAGCACCCAAAACCTATTGACCACTAGTGGGTGCATGGTATTGTTGTTTCTGGCTCATTAACATATTTTGTGGCACACCTTGTAAGAGGCTATATTTGTTGCACCAATTGATCTCTTATGTGGTTATAGTGCACCATCAATTAAAATGTATAGGGGACAGGATGTGGCAGCAAATCTTTAAATGGTTTAACATTTTGCCATGTCCTTTTGGTCTGTTTTGCCCTGTAGTTGGCGTCAGTTTGGAAGCCTTTTGTTTAGGCCTCTAGAAGTGCAAGTGATATAAAACACCAAATATGAATTCATGTGCTGTAATGTGTAAACAGTTTACCTAGCAGCCAACCTGCTTGCACCAATCCCTTTCCATACCCAATTCCGATTACAGTAGCATTGACTTTTTTAACAGTATAATACAGTCAATTTTATGGTATTGTACTGTGTGTCATTACACAGTGCTTGCTTTGATACTGTATGTATTATACAGCGGGTGTACTGTAATGTAAAATACATAACTGTACTTGCCACTGAGCTGCCTGTAAATTACTGTCAAATTCATGGCAGTCCCTTTACATTGTAGGGACAACAACTCTCCTGTCACCAGGAGCTGGTAAGACTATGCCTCATGCAACTACACGCAATACACTATGCCTCATGCAACTAACTACCCATGCACTCATACCATCAAATAGTCTACTCAAAGGACCATGTCACCAGCCTCTGTCTTAGATTGCTCAGTCAAATTGACAGTATAAATAGGTGCGTTTCCCCACTAACAATCGTTTGGTTAAAGGATAAAGAACGTTCATGAATTAATGGATAGTACTAGTTCAAAATCTAGCTCAGAAGATTGGCAAGTCCCTATAGTTCAACCTTGTAGGCCTAGGATTGGATGGGATGTTATTTGGTCAATGTTTGGTCAATATGGCTGACCACTGCCACTCCCTCTGTAGTTTACTTGTAAATGAATCCTTAAATATTTGGCTGGTGCAGCTGTCTAGACTTGCGCTTAATGTGCTTAATGTCCCTTGAATGACCAGATAAAACCAACCCGTCTTGATAAGTGATCCAATATCACCAACATATTATCACCACCAACAACGTTTTTAGTCGGTTTTATTTTGTGTGTGTGTGTGTGTGTGTGTGTGTGTGTGTGTGTGTGTGTGTGTGTGTGTGTGTGTGTGTGTGTGTGTGTGTGTGTGTGTGTGTGTGTGTGTGTGTGTGTGTGTGTGTGTGTGTGTGTGTGTGTGTGTGTGTGTGTGTGTGTGTGTGCGCGCACGAGAGAGAGAGTTTTATTCACGCTTTATTCATGTTAACCTGCCTTAAAGTGTGTAAAGCAATATTATCCACAGACAAAACCACACACTACCGCATTCAGCACACGGAATGACCCTGTCATCTCTTCACATTCAAGGTAAAATGAATACTGAAATTCGGATAGTTAATGTCGAGTGATGCTTAATGATGACAAAATTGGCTATCAAACGCATCACTGTAGGCCAATGTGACAGATTGAATCAACAAGAAATATTATATGCAATGAAGTGTCAGCAAACATGAACATGATCGTTTATGTAACGTATTGTCATATTATTAACATTGTATAGCCTATGCTAACTGGACATCGGTTCATCGCGCGACAACCGGTCAAAATGCACTATAATATTTCACGAATATGGTGCTGATAATGGTAGCTTGTCGTGTTGCTCAAACATTCCTTTCCGGTGTTGTAGATCGCTACAACAAAGAACAACGGACAACGGACGATTTCTGTTCATCAAATCAATTCCAAATGATCAAATCAGTGACGATAAATTATGTATATTCATTCACTCCATATAGCCTAAGTAAAGCGTCCACGACTTCGCACAAACATTTTGTCAGTCAATATTTTGATGACGGGGCCAACCCTGCGGCTCTGACTGCACACAAGACAGTACTATCTTACGAACAAAGCAACTGAGACTGGCTACTTTTCCTTTGCAGGGTCCCACAGACCGAGTGATCGCACTAGTTCTAATGATGTTGACATATTCACACAATATTGACTGAGGCAGTGGTTTTTCACAGCAGCATTTGAGTTTCCAAACACCTATTTATAAGTCTGAAGCCTGTCCCCTCCACCCGACCTGTTAAAACCACGCCTACGAAGCCACACAATTGGTCCAAAAGCGTGAAAGAGCCAATCAACAGAGCCCAGCTTCTCGTAACATGCAACACATCCATACAGTCTGAAGCCTATGGGGCACAGAAGCGCTAGGAATATCTTGGTGCTGGGACCTTACCACCTCTCTGCCGTCAAACGACTCCTTTCTCTGCATCAGTCTTTACTGAAATGTGTGTGTGCGTGAAAGAGAGACGAATAAATAGTGTGCGTGCGTGTGAGGGTGCATGTCTGGAACAAGTAAAGACAGAGGAATTATTCCGCGCTATCGAAATATTTCAACACATCGCTTTTGCAGGAGGACTGAAGCCAATGAAAGCGAATTCATTTGAACAGGAATGCCGATATTGTAGCCTAGACAACAGCAAGAAAATAAGGCAGCAGTCAATTAAAGCGTAGTTACTCACCCGTGTTGGTTTAATTCGAAAATTGTTCGCAAGACAACGCATAGCAAAGTGCTCAACGCCCGTCAATCTCGGAAGAAAATCTTTATCTCAACACAATTGAAGACTAATGGAGTGCATTTGTTCATTTCTCATTGCAGACACTTTGTTGGAACTCATAGAACGACAGTAAAGATAATTCATACCATCCAGCCGAACACAAGTGGATGCTTATTTCTGCAGTGGTGACAGTGGACTTCTCAAGACTTCTCAATTTGAGACAGTTTTGCTCGTCAAGAAATCTGCATAGACTGACTATAGTATTCAACTAAATAAATCCATACATTTGGTACCTGCCTGGACTTGGATGAGCTTCCTGATGAGAGATCCAGTCATACAAGGAACGAGTATGGCATACCATCCGTTTTTACCTCACCGGGGTCCGGAATTTGCCATGAGTGCAATGTTGGGTCACCATCCTCCATTTTTCCCGGCCCTGGCGCTACCTCACAACGGCTCCCTCTCTCTCCCGGGCGCCCTGGGGAAGCCTATCATGGACCAGCTGATGGGCGCCGCCGAGTCCGGCCTCCACTTCTCCTCGCTGGGGCACCAGGCAGCCGCAGCCCATCTGAGGCCTCTGAAGACTCTGGAGCCTGAAGAAGAGGTCGAAGACGATCCGAAAGTTCACCTGGAAGCGAAGGAACTTTGGGAAACGTTCCACAAGCGAGGCACTGAAATGGTTATCACGAAATCCGGAAGGTGAGCTCAACTTTGATGTGTTCGAATAAGACATATTTGTGTTCTGCAGTCGAAATACATCAGTATGTATCTTGTTATTATGAAGATCATTCTGATCATAAATACGATGGCATGCCTCTCGAGTGAATTGATTTAATGATGGGTGCTTGGAACTGGACCTCCGCGAATGGTGGCCAACGTTTTGATTTCAAACTAGGGTGGTTATAGGCTACGTGTAGGCTACTGAATAGAATAGCCTAACTTTGTCCTATCGACAGAATCTGTATGGCCACATTGCACGGTCATGTAATCTCAACACGAGATAAAATAAAACCCAACCCAAACTATAAAAATATACAACACATAAGGCTGTTACATTTTAACTTTTTATGACACAATACAACTGTGAGCAATTCTAAAATGTACTCTACAAAACAATTTGTCCACGTTTGTAAATCTAAAATCAGCCCACAATACTAGGCTATAAAACGGAAACATGTATGTCTATATGTCTATTATACCAAAGTGTAATAACAAACGTTATTATCACAACAAACAAATAGTAGGCCGTACAAATACATTTACACAATGCATGCTGTACATATTATGCGATTTTTAAAAATGTATTCTAGGTGGCAGATATTTGTGGGTGTTTTATGTTCTCGCACAGCCTCTGTTAGATTAATCATTTCTTCATGCACTAAATCGTATGCCTGACGCACATACATAAAGGCATACAAGTAAATGTAAAATATGTCATATTTGAGTATTCGCAGTGTTACATTGTCATTATCATAACCAGTATAATAGCACTGTAAAGATAGCTGCTCCATATGTATGTAGGAACATAGGTTAACAATATTCAGTCACAGTGTAAGGTAGGCCAGTCCACTGTTTTTAAGTGATTTTCTCATTCCATTTCACAGGCGAATGTTCCCTCCGTTCAAAGTGAGATGCACTGGCTTGGACAAGAAAGCAAAGTACATTCTGTTGATGGATATTGTTGCAGCCGATGACTGCAGGTATAAATTTCACAACTCGCGTTGGATGGTGGCAGGGAAGGCCGACCCCGAAATGCCAAAGAGGATGTACATTCACCCGGACAGTCCGGCTACTGGCGAGCAGTGGATGTCAAAAGTCGTCAATTTTCACAAACTCAAGCTAACGAATAACATCTCCGACAAGCATGGATTTGTAAGTTCATCTAATGTATGTTTTTTTCTTATTTGCATGCTTCTCGACATTTTTAGCATGTATTGTTGTTATCATGATTGTTATTAGTATTATCAGAGGTATTATTATTAGTAGCCTAATATTAATAAGCCCGTTAACGTTGCCTCTCTGTGGTCATATGGAGTCGAGGGCTGAAAAGGCTTCACCAAAATATACAGGCCTAATTTCAATTGAATAGGTTTGTGTCCATCATGAATGAGGTTTTAATATTTTCACTACAACATGTTTCTCCAACTTTTTCCCCAACTGCTTCGGCCTATAATAAATGAGAACATTCCAATACAGCCCATTGCATCAATTAGGCTAGGCCTGAACTACGATTGAGTAAGCTACAAAAATGGCTAATCTTCATCAAAAGTTAGAAATCCGTGTGTGCTTATCTTTTTTTAAATCCAGAATTCTTTCCTGTTCCAGACCATCCTGAATTCCATGCACAAATATCAGCCCAGATTTCACATCGTGAGAGCCAACGACATTCTCAAACTGCCCTATAGCACGTTCAGGACTTATGTTTTCCCAGAAACGGATTTCATTGCTGTAACTGCCTATCAAAATGACAAGGTAGGCAGAAACACACTTTATTCGTTTATTTTCATGAAATTGTTGGATATTTATTTTTCATCCATTTTTAGTCAAACAGTTTATATAGCCAATGCTAGCACTGCACCATTTGCCATCATAAAATATGAAAGATTTGTTTCATCTTGTTTGAGTGTTGGGCTTACAAGCTATCGTGTTAGATAAATGTAAACCTCATCTCATGCCGTGTTTCCTACTAAAGCAATTGGGTCAGAATTCTCAGGAATGTATGTAATACATAATACTTCATTATATTTAATCACATGGAAAGGATTTGGCAACGACCAAGACTGTGTGTGTGTGTGTGTGTGTGTGTGTGTGTGTGTGTGTGTGTGTGTGTGTGTGTGTGTGTGTGTGTGTGTGTGTGTGTGTGTGTGTGTGTGTGTGTGTGTGTGTGTGTGTGTGTTTGCGAGACATTCAGAGAATGGGGGAGGTAGAGTGTGAGAAAGAGAAAGAGAGGGGAACAGAATGTGCAGTTACTCAGAGAAAAGAGCATTTTGATTTTAACAGGCTGCGCTGGTGGTAACATTTAATTCCACATGTGATACACCGCTAATCAAAATCATCTCTTATGTTGGCTCTTTGATATAAGGGAGAAATGTTAGCTAAGTGTTACCTCTGGGCACTTGGGTCAAGCAAAAATGCAGTTAATGTTTGGCAGCCACATGAGTTGAGGAATATTGTCAATCGTGCCAAAATGTGCACTTGGGAGGGGTGGAAAGCGAGAGGAAGTGAGTGGGGGGAAATAATGTGCACTGCGAGGTTGCCATTCAGTATGCATTCAGATGGTGGCTCAAATATGCAATTTCTAAAAGAAAAATGATTGCACTGAGATGCAGCAACAATTAAGGTTAACTGTTGAACTTTCCGAATAGAAATCGAGGATAAATGTCACTAAATTTATACACTTCTACAAACATGTATTATATATTTAATTAGGCAAGTCAGTTAAGAACAAATGCTTATTTACAATGACGGCCTAGTGGGTTAACTGCCTTGTTCAGGGGCAGAACAACAGATTTGACCTTGTCAGCTCGGGGATTCGATCTCGTAACCTTTCGGTTACTTGCCCAACGCTCTAACCACTAGGCTGCCTACAAATATCTATAACTTTGATTTCTTTCAGATTACACAATTGAAAATCGACCATAATCCCTTTGCCAAAGGATTCCGTGACACTGGCAATGGAAGACGAGAGAAGAGGTAAGGAGAAGTTTAAACTATTGCATAACTGCGCAACAAACATTTTACGATTTCTGATGTCGGATTTTATAGAAGCAATGGCTGACAGTGATCTTAGTGAATTCCAAAAAGCGGTACGACGGTCTTTGCAATTGCACAAACCCTTCAACCTAAAAGTATGCTATGTAGTTCACGTTTTATTAATGAGTTGGCAGAGGTAATAGACATAGCTTATCATGTTGTATTTACATTGTTATGGTTCTACGAGTGCAGAGGTCTAAAGAGCAAAATACCATTTTGAAACTCCTACTTTAGAAATAGTGTGGAGTTATTGATAGTTAGCTCTTCAAAAGCTTTTCTTTACCGTTTTGACAACATATTACAAGAAAATGGTTTGGGTGGTGGGTTATTAGTGGTCTACAGTGGGTTTGAATAGCTTGATTTGTTCAAACAGACATATATATTGATTTATAAAATGCATCTGGATAATCGGCACTCAAAATGAATTGCAGGCCTGTGAATTTTCCTATATGCAAAGACTGTACATAGCAAGCCATGTCCTATGCCTTGAATAAATGATCCGTTTTCTTATAGATCGTTTTTTTTATTACAAAATAATAGTAGTGATGACCAATAACCTGTCTGTATAATGTAGGAAACAGCTGGCCCTGCAGTCAATTCGCTCATATGAGGAGCAGCAGAAAAAAGAGAACGGAACGTCCGACGACTCCTCCGGCGAGCAGGCCTCATTAAAATGTTTCGACCAGGCCTCGTCTCCCGCAGTGTCTACCGTGGGGCCTCCCAACCTGAAAGGTAATGGAGCCCACAGCCTCTGCTTGGGTTAAGATTCAGAACTAGGCCTACACGTTCCGCATCTCACAGACCCACATAGCATAGACACCTACAATAACCTATGCTTGTAAAAAAAAAAAAAATGTGCTGTGAAATATTTTCCAATTTGTTACATTTTGAATTCAGTCGGATGCCTTTGGATATCAGTAGACCTATTGTGTTGAATAATATAATTTTGTCCAGCACCAACATTAACATACAAACTATGTAGCCTAACTTTTATGTAGGCTCATTCTTGTAATTCCCATTCCCATGATGGGTCTCTCGTGCTAAGCATTTATCAATAAAATGAATCATACATCTACCAGAATTATATACTGGATATAGATATATATTACTTTTTTTTTTATCAAATAAACTTTCGAGATGTAGGCGTAGTCAGTTAACTGAATGACAAAAATCGTTAGAATTGTGAAAACATGCCATCGGTTAAAATGAGGAAAATTTGAAGGACTTGATCATATGCTGAAGGTTAATTTAAAAATAAAATACATCTGTAGCCTATGGATTTCAATGTATGTCAATATATTATGAACACTAGCCTACGTAGCCTAAAGCATTAGGCTTAGTCCTTCTTACCATGATTAGCGTACAGTATCCTACAGATAATTACATCTCATTGACAGCGCAAATTACGATCCTCCAAACGAGCATGGATTAAAATCTTGGCATATTTATTTATATGAGATATCATTTTGACGATACTGATTATATATCTAGTTGTACATTTTTATTTTCATTTTTTATTAATATTGCATCGAAAGTCATGAAGAAAATGTAATAAAGTTGGCTATATGAGAATTTAGGAGAATAAAACCAAAAACTAAATGAATCCTGATTAACTTTGATCATAATTTCTCATGTATCACTAACTTTTGACTCATTCCTGATAGATTTCTGCGAGAGTGATGAAGACAGCGACGATGAAAGCAATGGAAACCTAAAGGATGGGCCGGACTCCAGTAAGATCTCAACCACTACGGAGGATGGGAAGGATCGTGAGGCAAGCCAGACTAAAGGCCATCAATTTGGTGGCAGTGATTCTAACGGCCGGTCTCGGGAAAGCGCCCGGAGGACTGAGAAAAGCCAAGCGGACTCACGACAGAGCCCCATCACGGTGATCTCCAGCACGACTCGGTCCGGAGAAGACTTCAAGAGTCCAAGCCGGGACCAGCCCAAAGCGGACGAGTGCAGGTCTATAAGCAAGGAGAACTATATGCCTTTGACTGTTCAAACTGACAGCAGTCCGCACTTAAGCCAGAGTCACATGCATCATTTTGGATTTCCACCGGGTTTCGCGGGACAGCAGTTTTTCAATCACTTGGGGGGCGCGCATCCCTTTCTTTTGCACCCCAGTCAGTTCAACATGGGAGGCGCGTTCTCGAATATGGCCTCGGGCATGGGCCCCTTACTGGCAGCGGTGTCCTCTGCAGGGGTTAGTACCATGGACACGGCCAGTATGGCGTCACCCTCGCAAAGCCTGACGGGAGCTCATGGACTGCCTTTTCATCTGCAGCAACATGTCTTGGCATCACAGGTAAAACCTGTTTTATTACCACCAGCAGTACATTAATGCCTGTGTAAAACACATGCTATGTGCTCCTGAGTTTTTCGTTACATTTTGACGCATATACTGGACTGTGTAGCCTATTTCATCTTAGGTGTCCTTGTCCCCATTACTTTATGTGGAAATGTCAACATGGTGTAGAAGAAAAATAGTATAATTTCCATTTAGTTTTAATAGCCTAGTTTATTCCTTATAGTGTTCAAAACCACTAAATAAATAATAACCGAATGTGTTTTATAGGGACTCAAGTTTGGTTTAGATTTTAGGAAGGTGTGGATATTATTTGTCTCAATTGTTTACAGCATATGTTGGGATTTAGGCAGAGACCACCTAGGCGTTACAACAAAAGTTTTAGGCTAGTGTTGATATGAACTCATTAATTAAGTCTGTGTTTTAGAGGAACATGGCGAATGAGATGTGCTTAGTTCTTCACTGGTTCGGGGAGGGAAAACAACTCCTCCTAAATACATAACAGATTTGCTGTTTCCATCTAGTTTCAAAACACATGTGTTGCAGAAATAGTTCCTTTTAAATTGCTATTTTATGAGCAACATAATATATAAAGAATGTTTATTTGCATTCACAATTCATAAACTATTTGCAAAGCTACAAAAAAAACGATATCACATAGTGGTGGGTCTAGATATCACTTAACACACAAAAAAATCTAAATATTTAGTCAATTTGATTCTCGTAATGTTTTCATGGTTTTACGTGTGGATAGCGTTATATATTCCATATTTAAGGCTAAATTCAAGAAAATGTATTGGTAATGGGTTTACACCCATCTATGTATAAAATCAGTACGCATAGACACAGAAAAGCATCATCAGGAAAATCGCTTTATGAGAAAAGTGAAAGGAGGCTTACGCAGCCACATAACATTTCCCGTGAAGCTCACGTGTCTGCTGGATTCATTATTCACACTCAGTCACTACATGACCTCAATTCAATATATAGGCCTACATAGACAGTGTACATTGTGAACAATTTAAGTGTCCATTGTGAACCATTTAAATGTAGCATATTTTTCCTGTTTTGCTGTGTTATTATGGTAACTAGCGCCTGTTAAATTTGTGCATAGTTCTATTCATATCATTCCCCTCCTCTCTCCCCAGGGCCTGGCCATGTCTCCATTTGGGGGGCTGTTCCCTTACCCTTACACGTACATGGCAGCAGCCGCGGCAGCCAACTCCGCAGCCTCCTCTGTTCACCGACACCCCTTCCTGAACGCAGTGCGCCCCCGCCTCAGGTACAGCCCTTACTCCATCCCTATGAGCGTTCCGGACAGCAGTCTGCTCACCACAGCCATCCCCTCCATGGCGAGCAGTGCGGCGGAGCTGAAAGGGGACGGCATGGCCACGAGCCCCGTCTCCGCCACCCTGGACTCCACCTCGGAGGTCACCAGCAGGTCATCCGGCTCGGTCTCCCTGTCCTCAAAAACTTGCTCTGGGAAAGATTCCATTAACGAGTTGCAGAGCATTCAGCGTTTGGTCAGCGGACTTGATTCCATACAGGACAGGTCACGAAGCGTGTCCCCATAAATTTTAATGTTGTTGTTTTTGTTGTTGTTGTGATGATCATATAAGAACGATGAGGATGAGTATGACGACACCCTTCTAGCGAATGCGGGTTTAGAAAACTGACCTAATGAACAGTTTAGATTTTGAAATGCACTTTGGTTAAATACACATCTCATATGTATATTTCTCTTTTGTTAAATTAAACAACACTTTAGAATTTTTCCTGTTATTTGAATACCATACAAGTATTGAAACGGAAAGGTTGGCATGGATAATACTCACAGATCTTTGATAAGTTGCTGCTGTGTGATGTCCTATGTATACGTTTGTTTTACGTCGAGTTACTGAGGTAACGACATTTGTTTGATTTAATGTGCACTCTGAATTGGTTATAATTATTTTTATTCACTTCTCTTTATCTTATAAAGACTGCTGTGTTTGATGTATTAACTGCATAACTATTTGAAGCATATCATTATGCTTATCGGGGGTAGGTGACACTTTGCATGCCCTACAAAACGCTACATGTCTCTTTTATGACTGTCAGTTTGTTGTTATGATTTATTTTCACGACCAAATTCAAATGATACGAATAAGGCAAAAGGAATGCTTCAGGCTGATCTTTAAAAACCAATCTGGAGGAGAGAAAAAATTGATTGATTCTAAGGAATTCGGTTATTGATTTTACGAACGAATGTCTCTGTTTGTCAAATTATAAACGCAGGATTATGCTGCGAAAATCCATATGCTGGCACTTGTTTGAAGTATGCCAAAACAGAACCGAGGTTATAAACTTCATGTGCGAGTGGTTGAGACTGTCCTAATTTCGCATGCCGAATCCAACATAAGTATTCAACTGGCAAAGGGAATCTGAAATACAATTGAAAAGGTAATATTGATTATAAATGTAAATAGTGATATATACAAATATTTATGTAATTATTTCATATTGATATTGATATTGCGTGTAAATACAACGGAGTAGTTTGATTTTAGGGATCTGTCCTTAATTTATTGTCGATACCTGTGTAAAGATAGTTCGTGGGCTATTACCCTTGTTTTTCCATCTGCATTTTATATCCCCCTGAATACGGATTTACCTGTACCTCAAATATCCACAGAGCTAGTTGTTTTAGCGGACACACATGTGCCATTGTACCTCTAGCCTACCTGTTGTCTCTGTGTGTTAAGTGCTACTGTTCAGACGAATGACAGCGAGAGCACACATCAACAGCTTTCTGAAAAGAAAAAAAACATTCGTCTAGGTGTGTGTCAAATTGGACGAATTTTCTGTTTAAAAATGCTTTGCGGCCTGATAGTAAAAATACTGCATCTTATTGAAATATGAAGGTTCCTTTTGTGTTTCTAAAGTTGTCATTGGGTTATGTTGTATTCGGTTTTTGTCTAGTTTACAACACCAACGATGTGTTCTTGAAAGTGTCAATAAAATAGTAAAATGCAGTCTCGATACGCTTCCATGTGTCCGTTTCTTTAGGCCTACATGCTATTATTTAAACCATGATGTAAACTCTGTGGATAAATAGAAAGTGATGTAATTGCTCAAACTTCATTTGTGTTGCTCCTTCTCTATCATGCATAGCCAGTCTTTCTCTTTCCACACTTTGGCATTTAGGGATAGAGGCGTCGAGACAATGATCAACGAGTTGAGAAATGTTATTACGATAACCTGAGAGAAGGCACTGGGATACTCTCAACCTCAGCTATGATACCTGGAATTCCTTCCTGGACGCAAGACTGCGCCAGAGCGAGTCATTGTGCGCGTGTGTTTTATGGGCCTGCTGAGTAGCCTATTGACTAATTGTTTATTTCGGGCAACGTGAACCCTAAAGAATGTAAAATAACTTGATTGCGCTCTCCATTGCGCCTAGAATCATGAGTTTATTAACTTCATATCTTTATTTGTAAATTGTATGGTTAATAAGTAACGACAGTGGCGCTAGGGAATATGAGTAAACATGACACAGAATCTCAATTGCTCTGTCTATTGCTCACCTGGCGCCTTCGATATCTTACTGGATTTTATTGCACGGAAGGCGGCAGTGCGTCTGCAATAGGCTAATGTTGAACAGGATTCTTACGTTGATATGCAAGACGTAACGCCACCTAGTGAACACTACACAAACTACACAACTACATGACAAAGTACTGCAGGATGATTACTTTGAACAGGGTCAATGCTATCGGGGATCATTGGGACGTCCAAAGTCTAAGTCCTAAACCTAACCGTAACTCTACCCTTAACATAACGTTAACCCTTACCTAACCTTAACCCTTACCTTAAACATTTTCAATTTCAACTTCAATGGGGGGGTAGAGACGTCCCAAGGATCTCGGATAGCACTGGCCTTTTGTATACTGTGGACTCTGACCTGATGAAGCCAACCAGATATGGAACATTGGAGTGGAGAATAGTTACGGCAACTTTTTTGACACCTGAGATTAACCAGACCATTGCTAGATGTGTGGTTTTCTGGAAATGGAGAGAGAATGGGCACAACCAAAACAAATACAACACAACAGGCCTACAAGAATGGAGAATTGGCATATTAATGTAATTACAGTGTGTTTATAGTAATCATATATAATGTAAAATATGTCACACTTAATGCTTTGCTTATGCCTTTGACCGTAGAAAATTAGAGGAGAGGAAGAATGTCGGCTTACTGCGCTTTTTACGCATGCGTCATGCTTAATTTGTCATTCATTTAGAAGCCTCCAAACACCTAATTCATGTTACGCCTACCTCGCTTCGTTTCATTGTCCAATATTGGTCATAAACTGAATCGATTGCAGTGTTAGGTTCTACATTTGGATTTTGGACCTAAATTTCGAGAAATCGGACAAAGGTGAAAGCCTAGGAGGTGCATTTCACAAAATGATATAGGCAACTGCAGTATCCACCCCGACTTAATAATAACCCTATTTTTTTTCATTCCATCTCTCTCTCTCTCTCTCTCTCTCTCTCTCTCTCTCTCTCTCTCTCTCTCTCTCTCGCTCTCTCGCTCAAACACAAACACACAGAGAGAGAAATAGGTGTTTATATTTTCAATATTAGGCGCATGCAGTGCAAATAGTAGCATAATCTTCCACAGCAAAGTAGAAGTGTGCCAAACATCTATTCATGTGGATCCATTGTATCTATTCGAGGCAATTGACCTGGGATATCATTTTCAATTCTCTGCGAATGGGGTCAGACCTTGGGAGAGGAGCCTTTATAATAACAGCTCCATTACTCAAGCACCTGACAGCTTGGGCGAAGTTCTCCCGTGTCCTTGTTAACACCATTTCCATCACAGCGCGCATGCGACTTTGCTCCAATAAGCACCTGCTCGACGCGCTTAGCACGCGGTACTGGTTGCTCATACTATAGCGCGTTTTAGGACAATGTCATTACAGTTGATTCATACATAGTACCCATATATTGTGTATGTTGTGCTTTGTCAGTATGTCTTATGTTGTCTATATTTCTGACTGTCATGTATGTTATGTCATACGGCGCAGGACAATAAAATATGAAATACTTTTCTATAGCTAGGTCTATGTGATATTGGTCAACGGGATTGAGATGTCCAGTGCCCCAGAGACCTACAAAATAACCAGGTGTTTCACAGGCCCACAGTCTGATATTAGTTTCATTCAGTGTAAACTAGGCTATAGTGCTGAGATTAGAGTTTGAGTGTGTTAAAACGCATGCCACAGTTTTATGCCGCCACTCAGTGGCTATGCAATAAGACTTTGGTATGACATCAAGTCAATGATTTACAAGTCAATTACGTGTATTTATTCAAAAATGATCTATTCTCAATTAAAAAGTAATTAAAATCGAGTGAAAAAATACAAATTACGTTAAATTATTCACCAATTAACATATAGGCCTACATGTATTGATAGAAATTGCTATACTAATTTCATGACAGAATCACACATTTTGCATGGTGTCTGTCTCCCTCATCAGGTAGAACTGGGATTTACCATAATACTATGGCTTTATTTTGATCATGATTTAAGCATGTAGCACTGGATTGGCCTTAGTAAACCACATACAACACTAACAAGTCATGGTCATCTTGTGTTCATGAGTAATAACAGCTGGTATCACTGTCCCTAATGCATATCATTAAAGTTATGCGGCCTAACATTGATAGTTAAACCTACACAACTGCTATAAAATGCCCTACAACATTAAACAATAAGAATCACACATTTTTTACTCAAAGATTACATTTGAGAACTGATTTTTACACTGTAATAAATATTTTTGAATGATACTTACATTTGAGAACTGATTTTTACACTGTGATATATGTTTTGAATGATACTTTTGTTTGTCTTTTTTTGTGTTTGTACGAATGAAAACTATATATTTTGCAATCTCAAGGAAGTTTATTTAAAGTTATGAATTTTTCTCTGTAAATTAAGTAAACCCAGTATAAACCACATTAGCACATATTGTTTCCAATGATTCCTTTAATGTTTACTGGTTGCCTGCCGTTAACATTAACCATCTTTATGGCATTGCTGATAGATGATTCACACTTGTGCACAGAGAAAAAACAAGGGTGAATAGTGATAAACAATGTTCCCTTAATTTTTTTGCAGCACTAAGTAAATTTCAGGTCTGCTGAGCTCAAACTTGAACGTTGTGAAAATGATGTATAATGTAGGCCTACCAGAGTGGCCTACCATCAAAATCAATGGAGAAAATGCCTCCCATAACATTTAACATGGAAATAGCTGTTCTATCATTCAGCCTACAGTAGCAGCCAATGTGGTGTCCAATGTAAGCCTATGAGACTTTGGGGGGGGGGGGGGGGGGGGGGGGCATGCAGGGCTTGACATTAACCTGTTGATCCACTTGTCCTTCAGACAAGGAGGTGACTGGAAATGTTGTTGTGTTGTTTGATGCAAGAAACCATTTTACAAAATAAAATGCATTATTATTCCCATACCATTATTACAGATAATCAGACAAATGATGCTACCCTCTGCCTATTGGCTAGCTTATTCAAACCTGTCTCAAAATACAACACTGCCCCTTTAAGACAAAAAAAAGCTCTTTACCTAACTAGCTTTTCGTAGATGTCTAGAAATGTATATATTTTGTGCTCTTGTAGGAAGCAATCCCTCCCTTATTGCTGAATACAAATGATTTATAACTGGGCTAATAACTCACTAACTAGCAAAGGATATAAACAAAATGTGCACATAGGGCTTACATGCAGCTCTCGCTTTGATCTCAAAACAACAGCATCTACTCATGACCACTCATGCTGTAAACACAGTCCAGATCAAAGTAAATGGCAAAGATCCATATATGGCAATGGTCTATTTAAGCAATAAGGTATGGGGTGTGTGGTATATTGCCAATATACCACGGCTAAGGGCTGTACTTACACACGACCCAACATGGATTGCCTGGATACAGCCCTTAGCCGTGGTATAGCCATGTACCACAAACTCCCGGAGGTGCCTTATTACTATTATAAACTGGTTACCAATGTAATTAGAGCAGTACAAATAAATGATTTGTCATACCCGTGGTATACGGTCTGATATACCACAGCTGTCAGACAATCAGCATTCAGGGCTCAAACCACCCAGTTTATAATTGCATATACCAGTCTGTGTAGAGTACAGTCTGAGTAGGCTGTGTGAATGCAATAGAATCCTACTCTGATGCGTTCTGCCTACAACAAAATCTCTTGCATAGTTTGTTTTGTTTCAGTATATTGCATTGAAAGTGGCATATATTGCATTGATTTGACCACAGTAGAGGGAAATGTTGATAGTGTTAACAGGGAAAACTCTAGAACAGTGGTCACCAACCTTTTTTGAATCAAGATCACTTTGAATCAAAATGCAGATTTATTTTGAACATGACTTAAAAAACATAAGCCTATGCAACATTAACCAATTAAAATAGTTCTGCAGCAATGAGGTTTGTGCAGTAAGCTATAGGCCCAATACTTTATCACCGCATATCGGCTTTGCTTGAATTGCCCTGCCAATGCACTGTTGTTCGGGCCACTTAAAAAATCTGTATTTCAAAATTTGAGGTAGGCTATATGATCACCCCGGTAATAGATCAGTTGTTGTATTACTTGTGAAGCACCGCTGAGTGATGACATTTAAATCATTTGCTTTTTCTTTTATTGGGCGGATGGTGCCTGCATCTGATGGTCAGTCTCGGCAGAGAGAGAGCAGCAGACTGAGGGTCCGCCTCTCACCATCCCTTTGGTCTCCCTTTCCTCCACTGACACCTTCCAGATGATGGAAAAACTCGAGTCGCACCACATTAATGGACAAATTCATGTTGTTACTCCTATGTACAGAGAACGTGAAATATTACTCGATATTAAAAAAGACCAAAGCCGATATTAATAACAACAACGCAAGGATATATATACATTTTCCTACTCAATAATTCCTGCTGCAGTGCTTGTTGTAGCAATGAGTGGAAATAGACAGTGTTGAGTAAGAACTTAAACATTTACTCACTCATAAAAACAGTATATATTTTCTGTATTCGTTGACAGTCTCTACCTTGTCATTGTTTTAAACGTTCTGAAATCTCACAGTATCAACTTTGTTGTAGCTATCTTTTATGCCTGCTACATTACTGCAGACACCGCCATTTGAGCCACCCGTTCTGCCAGCAGTAGATCTTTTGTGCAGTTGATTTGCTCTCTGGGCCCGCCCGGGTAGGCAGAAGTTTGTACCTTCAGACACATAAAATTGTTAAAAATGGCAACAGTTCGCCTATCCGACGCACAGGGTAGCTGGATTGGGTCCACATACAGCCAACAGCCGGAGACGAATAACAAGAAATTAGGAACAGAAGGCTTTATCGTTGGGTTTTTTAGATCAATGTTTGGCGATCGACTAGGAATGCCTTGTAGATCGACCAGTTGAGCGCGATCGACTAGGAATGCCTTGTAGATCGACCAGTTGAGCGCGATCGACCGGTTGGTGACTACTGCTCTGGAAAGTTGGGTGAAGTTCAATCTCGTGCTTCTCTCTGTGAGTTTATATTTCTGCTCGGCAGTCCCGGGGGAGCAACGTGGCAGTCTCGGGGCTACTGCACGCGCCCAGTTTAGAGACAACCTTGGTGAAAAGTGGTAATGTAATATGGTGTTCTAGATGTACAGAACACTGTTATGCAACTGATAGTACTCCTTGCCTTAGAGAAAAAACTGTGCTTTTGGGCGAAGTAAAAGAACATCAGAGAGAACGTGACGTCAAAGCTCAAGAGTTTAAAGGAACAGAACTAGCGATATGTAATCAAACCTATGGATGTCAGTATCACTGGATAATTAGGCCTGGTACCCCATGACGGACCTGGTGGAGAAGATTTGGACGCGTTACACGATTTCCTTTCCTTTCCTGTGCATAACATTAGTTTCTGAATGTAAGGTCCTAATTACAATCACAATAGAACATATGAAGCGCCATTGTTCCTCATGACATCCTATACGAGAATGTAGTCAGCAGCACGCCCATGATCCTTAAGACCTACCATAATAAGCTGACGGAATGGCCGTTGGCACACCAGGCAGGAACAAGTCGCATCCATCTTTAAATCATACCTGACATAAATCAATCAATGGAAACAGTAAAAAAAAAGAATTGTCACGGTTGTCAAAAAACTATTTAAAAGATCTCAGCAGTAGTGGCTCAGGCTGGAGTCAATCATAGGTCATTTTTTACCATTTAGACAGTTGTTCTATCTGTATAGTTTTTTACATTGTGAATGACTTGTTTAAACTGACACAGTTCAACTCAATTTCACACCTGCTTGATTCGCCAGAGTAATAAAAAGCATATTGTGTTATGCTGATTAAACTTATTTTCACTAACAAGTACAGAATGGCAAATTAATTTGTTAGTGTGGGTAAGCGGTTTATTGTTTTGGACTTTTTTTCCCTCATAAATGCAACCAGAGTAGATAGCTGAATTGTTATGGGTAAGTTGACATCTTGAATTCATAGTAATGTGATGTATAATGAGCAGAGAAAAAAATACAAATTGGCACCTATAATTAGTGACTCATCTTCATTTTCCTCGATCTTACTGATGAGTGACTACACATGCAATATTTTCCGTTGTGCTGGCCACTTCATAATTGCCAGGCAATTAATAGAGATGTAGCATTAGCAGACAACTAGAGGGATGGAGTTGATTTAGTATCTAGAATGGAACAATATTTTGAATGACAATTAAATGTTGAAAACAACAGGCTTTATTCAGGTGCAACTATGATAAATTGACATAATTAAAGTTGGAAACAAATGTGGTTATGGACAGTGTAAAGGAGAGGCCTTTACACCAGGTCAGTGGTGCTTGGAAGTAAGCATGATAGATCACAATAAGTTATTGGCTAGAATATGATGCCTCCATTGAAAAGCAAAGATGCCTGCACTTGGTATTACTGTATCGGACAGTAGGGGGTAGCATTTGCCTTGCTTGTTCACAGTAAATATGATGTGGCCTATAGGTCACGTGTTCTACATTTTGAGCTGCAAACCAATGTCGCTAAACCTTTTGTCCTTTGGTCAATATCCCACTTCAAGAGAGACTTTAATTCAATAAATTAAATCCTAGAGTCCAACCACTATTGTTATTGTATACATGCTTCAAATATACTACAGAAACACCTAATCTAATTACACAAAGTGTCTGGATGAGATTCCTTAAATGAAAAAAATGTAAACCCATTTATTATACGATGAAACAAAAACATTAGGTAGTAAAATAGTATAGATTTAAAGTAATTGTGATCAGAAACGCTTGTGACTCATTAGTAATACCACTCTTAACCACATGGTGGAGACATCAGTTCACATTTTGAATTCAGGGTTCAAAAATGTAGTCAAACACTTTACTATATTAACTCAGTCTCTGTGTTTTAAAACAGACATATGGAAAATATGTATACACAGGTTCATAGACAATCCACGCGATATGGAGACAGAGACTGAGTTAATATTGTAAATGTTTGATTACATTTTTGGGGACCCTGATTTCAAAATGTGAACGGATGTCTCCACCATGTGGTTAAAGGTGGGATTACTAATGAGCCACAAACGCTTCAGATCACAATTACTTTAATTTCATACTCTTTGACTAATTCATGTTTTTGTACATATTTTCCAGATATCTGTTTAAAAACACAAAGTCATGTTACGTAAATATGCATCAAAACGTATTTGGAATCTAATCCACTGTTTCTCAAGTCAATGATGGGGAACCCTCATTTTTGTTCTAACCCCACTACTAACACCAACTCAATAAACCAAGGGTCTGGTGATTGGTTGAGTAGTCTAATCAGGTGTGTCAGTGCTGGGTTACAATAAAGATGTGTACACCATGAGGGTCCCCCAGGAATTCATTCAGAAAAACGTATCTAATCTAAATAAATACAATATAAATACAGGACAAAACACACATCACTACAAGAGAGACAACCCTACATAAAGAGAGAACTAAGACAACAACATTGCAAGGCAGCAACACATGACAACACAGCATGGTAGCAACACAACATGACAACAACATGGTAGCAGCACAAAACGGTCCAAACATTATTGTGCACAGACAACAGCACAAAGGTCAAGAAGGTAGAGACAACAATACATTACACAAAGCAGCCACAACTGTCAGTAAGAGTGTTCATGATTGAGTCTTTGAATGAAGAGATTGAGATAAAACTGTCCCGTTTAAGTGTTTGTTGCAGTTCGTTCCAGTCGCTAGCTGCAGCGAACTGAAAAGAGGAGCGACCCAGGGATGTGTGTGCTTTGGGGACCTTTAACAGAATGTGACTGGCAGAACGAGTGTTGTATGTGGAGGATGAGGGCTGCAGTAGATATCTCAGATAGGGGGGAGTGAGGCCTAAGAGGGTTTTATAAATAAGCATCAACCAGTGGGTCTTGCGATGGGTATACAGAGATGACCAGTTTACAGAGGAGTATAGAGTGCAGTGATGTGTCCTATAAGGATTACTAAGCATGTTTCATCTTGTTAAGCCTTTGATGTCACCTTTATAATTTCAGGAACATTTATTTTACTCAACACTTTTTTACAAACAGGAAGTTTGGGGTAGCCTACACATCATTTCGTCATTGCAACATCAAGATTTGGAAATAAGTGAAATTCCAGACTACACTCATGTAATTGCAACATTGCAAGCAACATGTATGTGCATTGCATGATGTAGGCCTACAGTAAATGTAAATTATAATAATATTTCATCTTCCTAATAACTGTAAAATACATATTTGTATTTTTAGTGTTAGAGAAAATTTGCATATTTTCTAACGGTTTCCCTTGATCAAAAAGTTTGCCCCCATCATTGTGAAAATATAGTATCACAGAGCTCAAGGTTCCCGAACTCCTTAGGAACTCACCTTCAGTCTCATAATCTTGTCCGTTTATGTCTAACAGAAAGTGTTTTTGTTTCACATCAATGAATGATTTCAGATGAATGGCTAGAAATCGACCTCTGAATGTGCTACCATGATGAAACCACTCTCTCCTGCTGCTCTACAATATAACAATTGCAGACATGTGCTTGGTCTATGGCTGTGATGTAGGGTTCAGCCAGGAGTTGATGGACAGTCGGAAGAGCCAATTAAATGGTGGGAGGGACATCCCAGCTTCAAGTGGTTTCAGATTTCACATCCTACGTCACACAGGCTCAGAAACATACTACTGTGTCGGTGGGAACCAGGGCTAATGCGCAATGCAAGCAATTTCCATCTACGGGATCCACAGATCGATTTATAAGCAAAAATGTCAGTCGGCACATGTAGATGAGCTGCTGGGAATGATAAAAGGCAAATCTCCATCTCCTGAGAGGCCTAATAGTCTGCAGCACCAGCAGCACTTCATACACAACCACTGTTTGCAGATTAGAGGGAGTCATACCACACACACACACACACACACACACACCATGAAAGTAATGTGAAGTGTGAAGCATGACAACAGCTTTGGCCTTTCACCTGCCACGTTCAATCAATGACAGATTCCCTGGACTTCCTTCTGTTGAAGGAGCAATGAGCATGTACTGTTGGGAAAAAATATCATTCACACGCTTAGTGTATTTCAATTGTCTGAAATGCTTTGAAGGATGCTTATGTTCAACAGAGATCCCTCCAGAGTTAGGGTAAGGGTTTACTGCAATAATATACACTGAACTAAAATATAAACACAACATGTAAAGTTTAGGTCCCATGTTTAATGTCTGTAATAAAGCCCTTTTGTGGCTGGGCCTGGCTTCTCCATGGGTTGGCCTGGCTCCCAAGTGGCCCACCCATGGCTGCGCCCCTGTCCAGTCATGTGAAATCCACAGATTAGGGCCAAAGAAATGTATTTCAATTGACTGATTTCCCTATATGAACTGTAACGCAGAAAAATCTTTGAAATTGTTGCATGTTGCGTTTATATTTTTGTTCAGTATAAGTGAAACACTACAGTAATGTACAGGAACAGGAAAGTGTTATTATCCTGACTATGTAAAAAAGTGTGTCTGTGTGTGGCAATCAGGATTTGTTTGCTTATGACCAAATGCACAAGATGGATGTCATGTGCACAAGACTAAAGTCTGCAGGTGTTCACATGGTTTTGCACATGTGTCAGGTGATATAACTGTCAACTTCAGAACTGGGGCTCTAATAAGTCGGGTAAACACATTTTCCTCCAAATTTCAACCTACCACACAGACAAGCCGTAGCACAATTAGGCTAACATTTCAGTTCGGGCTGGCCTAGTGCAACTTTTTTAGCAAACATTGTTTTGTGCTTGGTTTAAGTGGGTAGCCTAGCCTGCTTTACATATGAACTCATGAATGTTCACTACACCACAGGAGTTTGGTGGCACCTTAACTGGGGAGGACAGGCTCGTGGTAATGGCTCGAGTGGAATAAGTGGAACAAGTGGAACGTTATCAAATACATCAAGCACATGGTTTCCATGGTTTTCAGGTGTTTGATGCCATTCTATTTGCTCTGTTCCAGCCATTATTATGAGCCATCCTCCCTTCAGCAGCCTCCACTGCACTACACTTAGAGGCAAAGGTGTTCCTGGATTTCCACGTTTACCTTCTCTTCATTGTTAGGGTTCATCCCCATCAAAATGAGTTCAGTGCCAAAATGACAAGTACTATTGTTTAACTATAGTGAGGCTTCTAGTGGGTTTTAGAGGTTTTTGGCACCTATGTGGCATGTTGATAATTTTTTCTTCATATTGGAATTTGGTACAACATATTATGACCCCATTCCTGAGAGCTATGACTCTAACATGCTGACCAGACCGGACACTTCGCGTGCGCGAGCGTTGCAAAATAAATGTAGAAATCCATGTTATTCAATTATTGCACCCACACTGCGCGCGCCAACGAGCGTCTGCGACGCCAAGGGCTAAAATAGAACTCATTCATATTTCTGACGCAGATCCCGCTGCAAGTCCTGCCTCTCCCATATCCTCTTTGGTTTATAGAAGCAGGTACCCACGTGCCATTTCCTCATTGGTTATACCCACGTGGAGTGATTGAAAGACGAACTGTTTTGCTGGTAGTCCTGGTAATACAATGACAGTTTAGATGCGATCACCATATAAATTAAACGATGAAAAAGCCTGGAAGGAGGAGAGATGGCTAGAAACGATTCGGTTGGCCGTTTTATGTGTGGATTAATTGTCGGAGTAGAGGACCTTGTGCATTTCAGGTAAAATAACAACTCAATGTTTATATCCCAGGACAAATTAGCTAGCAACAGCAAGCCAGGTAAATAGGACAAATTAACGTTAGCTAGCAAGTGCAAGCTAACTAGCTAAATTGCCATACATGTTTAATGCTTTTCGACCTGTCCACATATTAATGTAATGGGAGGATGGGCAAAATAAATATATGCACGATAGCGCACGATAGCCCACGCGTGTAAGAAACACGTATATGCTTTCTGTTTGGTACTCACAAGGACTCCCAGACCCTAAATCCCTGTAAGGACTGCCAATTCTGGACCAGACCAGACAGATCAAACCAGAAGTTTCCCATCCCACACCAGAAGTTTCCCACGCAACTCACTTTACTCAGTCTCCCCTAACTGTGTTCTGTTCTGCTGAAATAATCTTCATAGTGTCATGGTTCAAACAGGACAAATGGGCAGGCACCATCCGATATAGCTTCCCAAACAACATTCAAGTCAGGGCGACATCCAACCCATATCTCAGTTGTTCCTAGTTTCCAAGTAGGCACCGTATGCATGTGATAACTATTGACTGATTGATAACTGAATACTTCTTGTGGTGTATGTAGTGCAATGTCTGCTTTCTTGCTTGATTCTATTGAAGTCGATTTTGGTACGTCGGTCTTTTCTCTTTTTCACATGCCAATGAACTAAGAGTGAAGGGCCAATAGAGGGCAGCAGAGTACATGACATGTAAAATAATGTCCCATAATTAAAGGGGAAATGATGTCAGAAGATCAAATCGATTTAAATGATGATAGGGGAACAGGGAATATAAAATATGCTTGCAATTAATAATATTGTAATTACCATCAATATTATTATGATGAATAATAATTCGTTATTTATGTCTGAATCCGCATGTTTGATTTGAGCATATCTGGCCTACAGCTGCAGAGTTCCACTGAGAGCCAGCTGGGGGAAGAGGAGGGCTGTGAATGAGAGGTTGTGGGTAGAGAACGGGATCAGGAAGTTGGAATGTGGGTCCCTGTGTGTTATGTGATTGTTAGCAGAAATGTGTCAGCCCAGCCCCACCACTCCTCGGAGCAGGGCTCCGTGCAGCCTGCACAACTCAGAGCCAGGCTAGAGGTGTGGGGGACTCTGCCTCTGAACGCTGCAGTGCCGTGCAGCCCCAGATAACTTATCATCCCTGTCTCTAGTGGAACAAGCATAAACCCACAGGGAGGAGGAAGAAGGGGTCTTAGTGGAAGGCTGAGCATAGAGCCATGTGTGGCCATGGAGGGGTCTACCCATTCTGCGGAGGGTTCGGTGGGTCACCCCCTCTCTTGGAGAGGCCTGGAGCTGGAAGAACCGTGTTGGCAGGAGAAGGAGACTCTGGGATGGGATCTAATCAGGAAGGAGGACACAAGGCACACAGACAAATGAGGCATCAATCAGGACACAACACATCACTTTCTAGTCATTATGCAAGACTGAAAGAGATGGGAGCTACAGTATGTCCATGAAACTTTGGCTCTGACACATTCTTTGAAGGTGCATTTCTAACATATCCTAACACTATTTACTCATTTTACTTTCTTGGAATGTTAGAGGAAAGATGGATGTTTACATTTCAAAAACTTGTTCACAGAAAAAACATTCTCTATAGATCGATGAATGTTGTTCTATAGTATGTGTTTTGGATTGGACCTAGGTGAACAGAAAGTAGTTTTGCCTAATAAGAATAGAATCACATTTGTGCATATTCATTCAATCACAGAAGGGTCACACAGTCCTGAGGTGAACTAGGTTGATTGAACCCAGGTTGCTTTCTGACATGTCCTGTATCTCTGTCCCAGACTGACTCTTCTGGCCCTATCAATGACAAACTCCATGTCACAGTCACACATGGAAAAGTCTCAGCCTGAAAAATGCCATCTCAACAACTTTTGTTCTTCTTCTTTCTACTATTCTCCCCAGGTCTTGTGACCCAAACCATAGCTGGGTTTTCACCCACAAACCACAGCTGGTTAGGAGCAGCTCTCCTCACCTCCAAGTCAGGGGCAGACCTGCAGTTACCCAACAGCGCTTTCACCTGCCTGTCTGTGGGATTACAGACAGATTCCAGACACTTCCCAGGCCATCCATCACCCATGGGAGCGCCACATGGAGCGGAATATCAGACCACACAATCACCCAACATACTGGATGACCCTGAAGTATAGAACTCGCAGAATGTCTCGATGTGTGTGTGTGTCCATTCTCTCCTCAGGGCGAATAATATGTAGCCAAACCCCTTGCATATTTCATTCTGTCTAGGCTTTCCATGTACCTATTATGTGTGCCTCTCTTCACTGGGAAATCAGATGCAAGCCTCAACCTAACATAATATGAGATTTTGGGCAACCTGTGATCATTGCATGGGTGAATGGACTTTGGAGTTTTGTCTTTGGAGGGAACTTGCATGATCCTAATTCGTTATTATTAAAGGGGCTACAATTACCAATCCCACAACCAGCACATTAAAAGTCAGTCGTTAATGCATTATAATTAGCCTTTTAAAGGGAATGAATATAACACACACTCAGTGCACAAAACATTCGCATCACCTTCCTAATATTGAGCTCACCCCCCTTTTGCCTCAGAACAGCCTCTACAAGGTGTCGAAATGCGTGCCGTAGGGATGCTAGCACATGTGGACTCACAGTTGTGTCAAGTTGGCTGGATGTCCTTTAGGTGGTGGACCATCCTTGATACACACGGGGAACTGTTGAGCGTAAAAAAACTCAGCAGCGTTGTAGTTCTTGACACACTCAACCCGGTTTGCCTGGCACCTACTACCATGCTTCCGGTGGCGCTGCACAGCCATTTTTTTGTGTCCACATGTGTTGTCTGCTGGAGTTATTGCTATGGATGTATTTGTGTATTCATGCATCTATTGGTGATGCTGTGCTGTTGTTTGTGGGGATGCAAGACACCAAAAGGGACACACATAAAATAATTACTATTACCCAGTTCAAAGGAACCTAAACATTTTGTCTTGTCTCCTCCCCTTCATCTACACTGATTGAAGTGGATTTAACAAGTGGCATCAATAAGGAGATCATAGCTTCCACCTGGATTCACCTGGTCAGTTTATGTCATGGAAAGAGCAGGTGTTCCTAATAAGGTTTGTACATTCTGCATACAACATTCAGAACATATTTAGACACAATGCTTTTGATTAAGTTGCGCTCTCGGCTCCCAATGGTCTCTTCTGTAGGTAATAACATGGTAAATATACCTGCATTATGTACGGCCCTAATTGGTGCAAGTGTTCGATGGTCTTAATTTAAACGTTATTGTAAATGTTATGTATATTCTCTCACCACGTGAAGATTAGTTCATTATTTCAACATGAATAAAATAGAGCCAAATGTTGGACCTTTTTGGAGATAACCTTTTGGAAAACTTTTGCTGCAAATGTTCACAAGCGTGATGTTTTGCAGGAGTTGCAAGTGTGCGTTTGTAAAATATGTTTTTCGATCAGTTTTATGAGTAATTAGGCCTAAACTTTCACTATGAATCACAACCACAATTGTTCAGCAAAAGTGAAAATGAGGGACAATGCCTTAATTCACAAATAATTATTTATTTATTTATATTTTAATTTTTTTATGCAAAAAAAGCGTTTGATTTCTAGGTCTGAAATTCACTTCCTGCATACATTTTGCACTTTTCCATTGAGCATTGCCAAAAGGCCCATTTGATTCTGAGCACACCTCTGGCCGTGACCTACACCTTTATCTGGCGATTAATTCATTTGTCAGTTTTGTGCACGTGCAATTCGATACCAATTATTAAGAACAGACTTCGATAAATTCATCGGAATTACAGTGTATTGAAACAAATTCAAATCATACACAAATGCGTCACGATTATCATAGTTTAGGCTACGGTATTAAAACTGTTTTTTTATTTGTATATATTTGCATTCGAAATTAAGCCTGATGCTGACAACCAAGCATAATAGCAAACACATTTGTTGTTGTTTTTTTGTGTGGAATTGTGTGGCTCTCATATGTCTAATTCAATCCATATTATTTTCTGATCAGACTTTACATTCAATTCCAAAAAATAAGATGCAGTGCCATGTCGCTTACATTTTAGTTTTTACATCTCGATGCAATTACATGTAGGCCTAATTACACGGTATAATACGTTTTTTCCCCCCAGTTTCATTACAATCAATCATTATTTATTGTAGGCTGACTCCAAAGGGCCTTGCTGAGTAATGACGTTCTAGTTGTACACGTAGAGTTAGGCTATAGAGTAACTAACTACATGGCATAAATGTAACCTAATAAAGGGTTGACACTTTATCCTTGGTTTTGAACTACCCGACCATTCTGCGTTTCTGGACCGTTTGATCGTGAGATATTTTCACACTGGTGTCGTTCATGCGTTATAGACAGGCTATCGAACATAACAATCAAGAGGAATTGGCATGTTGTTGAACTTTCAATAGCATTCATTGCAATAAAATATGCAGTCAATTAATAACAGTTTTACATTTTAAAGTGAATGTCCAACAGCTATTTTGAAACGACTTAGATGCAGTCCTTTTACACAGCTAAGTTGATTGGTGTGTTGTTGTTGTTGTTTTTCGTTATTACTTCATTAAATGTCAGGAATCAGAATGTAGGCAATCCCATGTTGAAAATGAATTGCTTTATATATATAGTATCATCTCTGATCATTTGATATATCCCGAACTGACAATCATTAGCCAGTAACGTTCAACGAAAACGTTTGGTCCGTAAAACTACTTCCAGACTAATTTGTCAAACCAAGGGTTGAGTCCCATGACGCACATGTTTACCTGTTGTTGACGAATATGATTATGATGATAATGCCATGATGATGATATTGAGGATGATGATAAGAATAGTGATGGTGAGGATTATGATGTGAAGATTCTAGCAGATTGTGGTTGCACTTTTGGGCATCAGTAGTTGTGTTCTCATGGGAAGTGAATGTTCTGGTCAATCATTTGGAGGAGGAAAAAAACGATATCATGAACATGCTTGTGCATTTCGTCAAATTGGAACCAAATTGGATTTACGCAATCTGGCATGATTAGCCCCATATCACCTCCATGCTAAACAATGCAGTATGAGAGTTTACATTCCAGTGGTGCGTTGGGTGTAATGTTGACACAGAATGCAGTGAGCGGTGCATGACTCCTATAAAGTTGTGTTGCCTAAACACAATTCAGAAGTTACGTTTCCCTGAGGGAATCGGTAATAATTATTATTTATTTTGTCTCACGCACATGCACTGTGTACGATCTTGAATGGAAATAGTGTATTTGACAACAACAAAAAAGTGCACCGTTGTGTGCACTTTTTTACGACGACTGTCTCCTGTAACGCTAATTTTATTAAATGCATTACTGCTGTTACCTCATGTAACGTCCATATTTATTTGACAGAAAGCATTAAGTAGCCTAGCAGTTATATGCCCTCGGGTAATGTGGCGTATTTATTATTGAATACTTATTCGTCAATTGGTTTTAATTTCACGAAGGTTTTACAGTATTATTTATTAGCGGAATGCTACACTATTTGATTGACCTGCAGTCACAGAAGTAGTAGTAAATGGAATATTGAGAGTAGATCTACAACGACTTACACCAATATAGTATTTTAAACATTGGTACACCTCTTGACATGCATGCGCTCCATAGTTGTCTCGCAAGGTTAGCCTCTCTCATTCAATTAGATTTGCTACTTTATTTTTCTCCTCAGAATTATCAAAAGAGGAATGCCATTGAGCGTCCTAGTATGGGGTAGTCCTACAGTTCAGTGCATATCATAATGCCTCCGGCGGCCAAGAACTGGGCTACTTTAGCATGAGTTTCCTGGATCTGCATTGTATCGTTGCAAACAACCGGTTCGCACACACGCCTGTGTGAAGCAACGGGTTATCATTTGCTATATTAGGCCTATAGGCCTAAAGCTGAGGAGTTAATTTAAAGGACATTCATTTAATTACAAACGTTGTCTTTTGGGGGTAGGCCGACTTTCTACTTTGGTGATGTGTAATATTTTGACACGTGTGAATAGAAATGCTGTTTATGATGAGTCCTAGCCTAACTGTAGCGGTCACTCGTCACATGTGTGGTGTAAGTGGGGCCAGGGTGTGGGCTACAGGGTTATAGCAATTGCCATAAGAACCACTGACATCTTAGAAGTCTAAATATTGACATCGTGCCACTTAACTGACCCAGAACTGCATATGGGGTCATACCACGCAGTGTGAGGTGGCTTTCGTCCCATATTGTTTTTGTCACACAGTTCTTCCCATTCGACGTGTGTCACAACGCGCTGAATTAAGTCAGGGAAATTGCCTGTAAACCAAATGTGGTTTTATCAGAGGCAGTGCGCCTGCATTCTGGAACGATAGCCTCGGGAAAGTCAAACCTGATGTAGTGTGCACAGTGCTCATCTTAACAAAAAAATCAGGAAGCTCACAAAATAGAGATTTCGGTGCTGTGAGATTTCGGTGCTCTGACATAAGAGTAATGTCCAGTTAAATACTAGTATTTCGTCATTTTGTGATCCCTGATGCTTTCTGCGAGATCAACGGCAAAAACTCTCCATATTATATGAACAATGGAGAATCTTCCGTGTAATTTTGTATTCAATATCGATTTGTACGATATCTGGCCTTCAATGAACATTATAGGTTTACTCATCCTCGTGGAAGTGAGGGCATAGCCTATACAATTGTGCTGTGCTATATTGTAAAGGTCATTCACTCAATAGAATGTTCCTCTATGAATGTAAAGCTGGGCTGCCGTGGCCCACTCCATGTTCACCTAATGTTACACATTCACACATTGCATGGATATTTTCTGTACAATCCACATTTGTTGCCTATTACCCACATGCACTCCCATTTGCCTATGCTCTTGTTGGCCATTGTTTTTAGATCTTCCCAAAGTATCCCATCACAAAGTGTACTTTTCAGTTATCTGATGCAGGATGCCCAGGCCAAATTTATAAGCACATACCATTTTTTCAATATGATGGATGTGCTCTCACACATGTCTGTATCTGTGTTTGTCTCAATTGACGGCGATTAGTTATTTCTGTAAACAAAATCCCAATGGCGAACGTTACTGAGTCTGCTCAATAGCAAAATATATCCGGAAGACTTAGCAGTAAAGAATAGGTTTTGGAGAGAGGGCGGACGGGGTTGAGGGACGCGGGAGGGGGAAGGGGGGACCTAAAGAAGACTATTCTTGGGGTAGACCATTGCTGTTCAGGCACTGGATAGGCAGAGAGGACAACCCAAACTAGCCTACGCTGCTCGTCACAGACTCAGCGCTTCCGCGTCATAACGCGTACTACTGTGGGCCATTGGTGCGTAGAGAGAGAGAGAGAGAGAGAGAGTGAGAGGAGGGAGGGGAGAAGGTGGTGACGGATCTGCTCCTCTGTAAACTTGCTATACTGCTATGTGCTATCAGCAGGGAAGGCTTCCCGAACAACGGTCATCGACTCTAAAATGTACAATAAAGTAACACCGCGTGCTTATTTTAGCCATCTTTGCTAGACTCCTGAATCTTCTTTCACCTGTGCGTTTTCGCTTGGTCACCGTACATTTGGACTTGCACTGAAGATAGAGAAAATCCATGGGGATATTAGATAGCCTTTTCGGGCTACACATTGGGATTATACATTGAATTGGGTGGACATTTTTCGCAAACACTTTGCATTTTTGAAGAAACGACCTCTGCTGTGCCATATCTTCACGACATTGAAAGTGACGTATCTGGTTACAAGGTAAATCCGTTTTTACTGTGCGGAGTATTCCGCGTTCCTGTGGTCAGTGGTTCACTATTGTCGTTGTTATCGCAGGTCATTTTAGTGTAGGACCTCGTAGTGGACGAAAATACTCTGTTTTTGCATGGAGCCACGTCGTGCTCTCTGTTTTTATGCCTACAAATACATGTATATGTTTTGCAGTGATGGTTGTTACCAACACCATCCATGGTAGGCTATTGTTTTTTGTTTCCATTGGCATTTTAGGAATACACAACCTATAGGATCTGTCCCGAATTTATGTTTTTTTGCGACCAGTTGTCTATATTCTCTACAAATACGAACAATGTCAGCATCATCAAATTTAGAAACCTTCAATGAGTGGTGTCCTTGCTATGAATATATCACAATTGGTATGTTCATTATAGCCTAGCCTACTTTTTACAAATAGCCTTCATCATTATTTGTTTTGTAATCATTTGTGCTGTTATTGAAGTCTTTATATTATTCTTTATTGTGGCCTATCAGTTATAATGAAACGCACGTCATTTGTCCAAAGGGTGAAATATATTAGAAGAGTAAAGACAGTGTAAAAACGTCCTTATCCTTATTAATAGTTCTCTTTACTGGTAATGAAGTTATATTTTAAGGAAAAATATTGACTGATATTTTTACAAAATTAACCTAAATAAGTTGTTTGTGATCAGTGTGTGTGTGTGTGTGTGTGGGTGGGGGGGGGGGGGGGGGGGTATTTGTCAAATACACTATTTCCATTCAAGATCGTACACAGTGCATGTGCGTGAGACAAAATAAATAATAATTATTACCGATTCCCTCAGGGAAACGTAACTTCTGAATTGTGTTTAGGCAACACAACTTTATAGGAGTCATGCACCGCTCACTGCATTCTATGTGTGTTGGCCATGTTAATAGCAGGCCATGTTGTCTAATGATGGCTACATTTTATTTTGGCCTACAACTCATTAAAGACGGCCAATGTCACATCAAAAAGTTATGCGCATATTCAGGACAGAGAATGGGAGGTTGAAATGCGCTTTTGTTTCGATCTGACAGTTGGGGCCTTGGTCTCCGGAGCTCCAGACATGGCAGACCAGAAGGAAACATTTGGACTGCAAAATTCGCCCAGCGGGTCAGAGTCAAAGGAATTACACACTGAGAGTAAAGCAGAGAAACAAAATGGAACTTCGAGCAAATCTCCATCCTCCCAGACGACATATATTCAACAGGTCAGCTTTACACGCTATTTTGAGCCTATGTACTTCAGGTCTCAAGTCACTGCCTAGGAGTTATTCTGGACCTGTATCTAGGCCTACGTATTAAATATGGATATCTGTAAACGACTCATAAGAGGAGTACGTGCACTGCAATCTTTTCAGACCTTAGTGTGCATAAAAACGTAGAATTACCATTGTTTTGAACTATAGCCTATAGGCTACAAAGTTTCGTGAAATGATCATGTCAATCAACTCGATTAATCGCTTGGTAGTTGGTTACCGTAGTCTAGTCCTGCAATTATTGCAGTATTTTCTTTGTGAGATTTTATTATCTGCCTATTTATAGTCAAATCACAGAATTTATAGGCTAGTTATTTAATAGGCTTAATGGGAAATGATGGTATACTATTTCAGAATAGTAGCCTGTTGTTTCACGAGGTAGCCCAATGTGAATGTTAGGCTAATATGAAATGATATTATGTCTAGGTTTTTGTTGAACTATTATGGAATTTATACCACAGTGCAACATTTATCCTGTATGAATGACATGACATATGCATAATACTAACTGGGCTAAATAATCTTACCAATTGGTCGTCTCCACTGCAAGAACGGTCATATTGTTATTTCTTTTACTTGTCTAATTTTGAAGGGAATGGAGGGGATAAAAGTGTATCTGCATGAGAGGGAATTGTGGGCGAAGTTTCATGAGGTGGGGACGGAGATGATCATCACCAAAGCGGGAAGGTAAGAGAGAAACAACTGCTTATACTGGCATTAACGGATTATGCAAATACGTTTGAGAAACATACAATTGCATGTGAGGTTATGTTTTAATCATTATTAGTAAATAAGAATGGTCAGCATTTAGTGGTTTTAGTTTTGACAGTGCTGTCTGAAAAAGTTATTTCGTCCATACATTTGCTGTAGACCTATGTCCACGGAGAAAATAGATTTTTACAAATCTTTTTGTGTTGCAATAGTGATAGCTATACTGATGCTGTACTCGTTTTCTAGAGGGAGGCCTACTGTATTTACACTTCATTTTTTACCAATGTACCACGGCATAGTTCCCTAAATACATCTAAAGGGATATAGTCGGTTTGAGACTAGTTTTTGGGCAGATAAATGTACACTAAACATGCTTTATAGCCTATATATCCTCAAATATTTTAATCCTGTCATTTTTTCCACCCTTTTGTTGTCTTTTTCCAAATTGGATTATGATATTACTTTTTCTTTCTTTCTTATTTCCTTATATTCTTCATGTTTGCCATATTGAAAGCATTATCGAGTGACTTTTCATGACAAAAAAGGCCAACACGGCAATTGGGCTTATTGGGTAGACCTGTCCTGCTCAGAGTCTCTCACGGAATATGGTTGAGATATTCTTCTACCTCAACTTAGTGTGAACTTGAATATGCATGATGGTCGGTGGTCTCTGCTCATGTTAACAAATCGTCTTGTGGCTCTTAGATAGCCTATTTATTATTCATTTCAGCTATGTCTCAATATCCTTCCAGTCTGCACTAGGTTCGTGTTTTTTTCTCAACTGCATAAAGCAGTCTTTATATTCTGTCCATTCATTTTCCCGTTATTGGCTTGAGACGTTATTATCCCTCCCGCCCTCGTTATTAACCAGCCCTTACCCCTTTCCATCACCTCGCGGCTGCCTCTTTATTCAGGCAGGTCACCCGTTTGAGAAACAGCTTGTAGGCCTGGAGGCTTGGATCCCAATCGGCGTGCGACAGCAATTTCTGACGTTTTTCCAACCTGATAGACCCCATTTCATCAGGGTACTTGTGTAAACGTTCTGAACATATGCACGTATGTTACCATGCATCTGATTACCATGCATCTGGTTTTAGTGACGCATTTGATGCAAAAGCAGCTAACGTTTATTTCACCGTGAAACTATAGGCTCTTCTTTAATACATGTTTTATTTTGTTGACGTATGCATTCGCTTCAGTTGTTGCATGTGTGAAATTATGTATATATTATATATATATATATATATATATATATATATATATATATATATATTAGGCTACCTAATTCCCTTACATTTTATTATGTTTGATTGATTGTTGTTCTACCTTTCATTTGGTTATGCATAGGCTATCTGACGTTGATAGCATATACATGCATTGTGAACCAGTAGGGTTCACACCCTGACCCACCCCAAAAGACGTGCAGTGTATGCATAGTTGGTCATATGTTGATCTTTTAAGATAGCTAAGTTTGAAATAAGTTGTGGGCTTCTATGCAACGACTGTGCGTCAAGGTCGTATAATTTCCTTACATTTGACAGTGTGATTTCGGAAGTAATCAATTGATATTAAATTGAGTTGAATATCGACTCTTGTCCCTAAATGTGATTGCATAGACTGTAAATAATCAGAAATGTCCTTAAGGAAATATACGGTAACTTCAATCACCAATAGCCTATAGCAGGCATAATGTATTCATGTCTGCACTTACATTGTGGAACTATATTGTTTCATTTGCAGGCGAATGTTTCCCAGCTTCAAAGTGAAGGTCACTGGATTGAACCCTAAAACGAAATACATACTCCTGATGGATGTCGTGCCTGCGGACGACCATCGCTACAAGTTCGCCGATAATAAATGGTGTGTACGAATTTAACAAATACAGTTCCTCTGGGATCGCATCAGAGCTTATGTCCACAGCCTTATGACAATAAGTAGCCTACCTGTATATAAGATATGAACATGTCATATGTAGCCTATTTTTGACCCAGGATGTTTCACCTTGTAATGAGGTGTTTTCTGTTTGCAGAGTGCAACACCCCTACTGAGTTTTAATAACTTTACAATGCATTTCTGGAGCATATGGGTCTATAGCTATCAGGCTATTGCATATAGATAGAAGGAAACTGTAGTCAATGTGCAATAAAGTAGCCTAGTATTAGGTCGTGTCCAGTTTATGTAAATAAAGCATTATACTTCACACATTGGAATGAGATTTATAATCAGTCCTGGGACTAAAAACGTTTTTTTTTATTGAAATTAGGTTGGCCTACGATTTATGGCTCAGATTATATTCGAGGGCATTTACTGGTTCTTTAGCAAACTATTCATTATAGCTCAAATGTCTCAAAACGTTGATCTTTTGAGAAATGCAGCCTTAGCCTAAGTACTAAACGTTTACCAATTCTGAAGAAGAAATAGCTTCCGTGTGGTGTAGGGGGATCCTTGGCAAATGTTGGGGAGTTGTTCTGACTACCGACTAGAGGTGGTTTATGCGAATTAATGAACTCATATTTGTGTTGATGTTTCCTTTGGTGAGGGTGTAGATCTCTTTAGACAGCTCTGAAATACAATCTTCACCATCAGCGAAACACAGCCTATAAACACTAGTTGTTAGTGTCATGTCCATCTGGTCAAGAATGCCTTGTTTGGGTCAGTGGTTTTCAATGGCGAATACCGCCGATAATGATCCGTTCAGCGCATGTTGTGGAACTAATCTGCTTTTGGTCAAGTAGCCTAGGTTACTGTAAGAAAATAACGTTCGCCCTTGCAAAATAGCATGCAGGTTATTGGTTATGCTAATTGGGCTGACCCAACCCAACTGTCCACGTAGCACGACACACCTAATGTAGACTATTAAATAAAATAAAATATATATTTAAATTATTGTCGCGTAATAGCCATTTTTACAATACTTCGTCATTCTTATTCCAACGGGTTGAGAGTACAGGCTAAACAAAATTAGGCTATAGCTTACGCGGACAATACTACAAACCAAAGGCTAGGCTACAACTAAAGGCATTTCTCAAACCTTACATTTCATTAACTGGATAACCTTGATAAAATCTCCAGTTTTGGAACAAACCCTAAGCCTACTTCCAAATAGCCTAACTGAATTTATTTCGAAGAAGCCTTGGCTACATATTAGGCTAAACCACTATTTCCGATGAAAGGGGAAAGGGAACTTAAGCATTTTCATTAACAGCATATTTTAATTGTGAGAAAGTATTTTTCATGAGTGGAACAACTTTGTAGGTTAGAGGTCGCTTTTATCTGCTCACATAAGCGTAGGCCTATCGTACCATTTATAGTTGGGTTAATTTAGCTGTGATTTGAGTGTAAAACGCTGACTTTGGTTCTGTGATTCAGGTCCGTGACCGGGAAGGCCGAACCTGCCATGCCCGGGAGGCTCTACGTTCACCCGGACTCTCCTGCGACGGGGGCGCATTGGATGAGGCAACTTGTCTCTTTCCAGAAGCTGAAACTGACGAATAACCACCTAGATCCTTTTGGACACGTATGTGTTACTTAACTCTTCATATGTTACGGCTTTGTCTGCAAGATGCTTGATGAATTTCGTAAAGGATTATAATGATTAACACATCATCTGCATGCATTAGTACAGACAAGAGGTCAGATGGCATCCGCTTCTTTCTTTTTAACGACCTATTATTATGAACTCCCAAGACCCCAGATTTTGTGATCCATGTCGGAAACAAAACAGCAAACAAAATCATCAATTACGTCATCTATTTTCTTCGAATTTTGATTTTGGCTAGATATTTTATGGGGTCGGGGGGTGTGGGTGACATTTTGGCCAAATTGCACATCTCAACAGAGAATGCAGGATTGGACAGATTACAATAACATACAATACAACAGTCATATCACGTATAGGACATAACAACAGCCCCATGCTATAGTTGACAATCCCCAAAACAATAGTGGTTGTTATATAACTTGAAATAAGGAAGTAGATAATGCACAAATAAACCAATTAAAAATGATATAAAGCTAAGTGATACACTTCCTCTATACATCTCTTGAATTATAACAGGCAGGAAAGTAATATCAATATTGGTCACTTCCTTGTTACTTCTAATTGTATGAAGCTGATAAGAATTGCAGTTGGTGGAACCTACTCTTTCTGCCCAGCGTGAAGCAAATATGTGATATTACTTCAGCATAACACACTGGGTGCAAACTAAAACACTATAAAAGGCACAAAATCAGTCACAGATTTAATAGCGACTTGTAGTCATTGATGATAGCTGTAGTAGGGAGTATGTTAATTGGAAATCATTTTGTATTGTTTGCATGTGTTGAAGTCAGTAATAGGCCAGATTTTACTCACTTTGACTATCACTTACAGCACTATCTTCTGCCTGATCACATGACTCCATTGGCGGTGTGTGAGAATTGATAGTGATTTTTGCCTTGCCAAAACCCAGCTAGTAGAATGAAATTGGAGCTCAGTTCAGTTGGAATGTGAAAAGTGTTGTAAATTTCGCGGCCAGAATGCATTTTTGATTGGTTGCAGTGGTTCCTGGCTTGCCCTCTTTTGTGTCCAGGAAGTACCATGGGATTCATAAATGAAATACTGGTGCCGAGCCAAAAAAAAAAATCCATCAGCTTGTTGGTCCAGCTGGCTGAAATAACTTTGAGACGATTTATAATTACTAGCTTCGACGTGGAGCTAAAACATGTCGGTGAGGTAGCTTGAGCCAGGAGGGACCTGAAACGTCTGTAAATTAGGCAGAGCAGAGCAGGACCTCACCTCCTCAGCCAGAGAGCATGCTGCTATAGACCAGTCTCTCCTATAGCGTTTTGAAACCATTTCCATTGGTTGAAATTCATGTTTTTTATTACTGTATGTTTGGAAATGACTATGAATGTGAGTTTATTGAAGGGATTTCTGATATTCCTATGATAGATTTCTACAGTTAATTGTATATGGTCAATGTTAACATGCATCTTAATGACTATCTATATATTTTGTTTCTTATTCTCAATAATTTAGATGGTATAATCTCAGCTATTTGGGTTACATGTTGCTAATTGAGCCTTTCGTGTCTATCTGATACCAATAGTATGCATATAAACATATAGTATGATTACCCATTTTCAACTTAGCACCTACGGTTTATCCAACACAACACTTATCACAAGCCTAAACTATGGCTTTGATCTTCCTCTAGACTTGCGAAACATTTTTCCACGTTATTCATCTTCTCCAAAATGTGCTGGCGCTGGTGTGCTCGTCCAGTCCTCCCCACACATGTTTTTGCCAGCTGGGTGGGTTGTGGATATCTCACTGTTTATGTTCGAATGGCAGTGTGAGATGAGCAATAGATGATGGTGTACAAATTCTGCTAATCCAAAGTCTTCAGAAAGCTCTCTGATGTGGAGGAACTTGAAAGGCAGCCGCAGGGGACCCAGGGTGATCCCTCACTATCATTAAATACTATCATACAGAGTCGGGGGGAATGGAGATGCAGAGAGCCAGGCAGCAGAGAAGGCGTGTGCTGGAGGCCTAGTGGGTGGTCTGGTCTGCTCTACTCTGGTCGCCCCTTCAGACAGACAGACAGACAGACAGACAGACAGACAGACAGACAGACAGACAGACAGACAGACAGACAGACAGACAGACAGACAGACAGACAGACGACAGACAGACAGACAGACAGACAGACAGACAGACAGACAGACAGACAGACGACAGACAGACAGACAGACAGACAGACAGACAGACAGGACAGACAGACAGACAGACAGACAGACAGACAGACAGACAGACAGACAGACAGACAGACAGACAGACAGACAGACAGACAGACAGACAGACAGACAGACAGACAGACAGACAGACAGACAGACAGACAGACAGACAGACAGACAGACAGACAGACAGACAGACAGACAGACAGACAGACAGACAGACAGACAGACAGACAGACAGACAGACAGACAGACAGACAGACAGACAGACAGACAGACAGACAGACAGACAGACAGACAGACAGACAGACAGACAGACAGACAGACAGACAGACAGACAGACAGACAGACAGACAGACAGACAGACAGACAGACAGACAGACAGACAGACAGACAGACAGACAGACAGACAGACAGACAGACAGACAGACAGACAGACAGACAGACAGACAGACAGACAGACAGACAGACAGACAGACAGACAGACAGACAGACAGACAGACAGACAGACAGACAGACAGACAGACAGACAGACAGACAGACAGACAGACAGACAGACAGACAGACAGACAGACAGACAGACAGACAGACAGACAGACAGACAGACAGACAGACAGACAGACAGACAGACAGACAGACAGACAGACAGACAGACAGACAGACAGACAGACAGACAGACAGACAGACAGACAGACAGACAGACAGACAGACAGACAGACAGACAGACAGACAGACAGACAGACAGACAGACAGACAGACAGACAGACAGACAGACAGACAGACAGACAGACAGACAGACAGACAGACAGACAGACAGACAGACAGACAGACAGACAGACAGACAGACAGACAGACAGACAGACAGACAGACAGACAGACAGACAGACAGACAGAACAGACAGACAGACAGACAGACAGACAGACAGACAGACAGACAGACAGACAGACAGACAGACAGACAGACAGACAGACAGACAGACAGACAGACAGACAGACAGACAGACAGACAGACAGACAGACAGGACAGACAGACAGACAGACAGACAGACAGACAGACAGACAGACAGACAGACAGACAGACAGACAGACAGACAGACAGACAGACAGACAGACAGACAGACAGACAGACAGACAGACAGACAGACAGACAGACAGACAGACAGACAGACAGACAGACAGACAGACAGACAGACAGACAGACAGACAGACAGACAGACAGACAGACAGACAGACAGACAGACAGACAGACAGACAGACAGACAGACAGACAGACAGACAGGGAACCAACCCACAGTATGTCTGTCTGTGCTTCTTGTTGTTGTTTTTGTAAGAAATTAACACAATACTTTTAGTGTATAGGTTACATGACAGATGTGGGAGTTAATTGTAACCTTGTCTTCTATCTACATGTTGTAAATCAAATCATCCCAATGGTTTGTATCATTGTGAATCTGTTAGCCAGATAAAGGGAAAAGGGGACACCTTTCAGTTGTTCAACTGAATGCATTTCACTGAAATGTGTCTGCCGCATTTAACCCAACCCCTCTGATTCAGAGAGGTGCGTGGGGGTGCCTTAATCGACATCCACATCATCAGTGCCTGGGGAACAGTGGGTTAACTGCCTTGCTCAGGGGCAGAACGACAGATGTTTACCTTGTCAGTAACTTGTACATTTGCAGTGCAGGTGATATACGCTGATGTTCATAATTTATTTTTAAGTCCCCAACCAACCTTCATTGAAGGCTTTGTGATGGGATTGGTGAATGTGAAGATACAGTGCCTTCGGAAAGTATTCAGACCCCTTGACTTTTTTCACATTTAGCTACTTTACAGCCCTATTCTAACATTTATTCAATTGTTCCCCCCCCCCTCATCAATCTGCACCCAATACCCCATAATAACACAGCAAAAACAGTTTTGTTAATGTTTGCTAATTTATACAAAAATAGAAAACTGAAATATCACATTAACATAAGTATTAAGAACCTTTACTCAGTTCTTTGTTGAAGCACCTTTGGCAGCAATTACAGATTGTGTCTTCTTGGGTATGACGCTACAAGCATGGCACACCTGTATTTGTGGAATTTCTCTCATTCCTCTCTGCAGATCCTCTCAAGATCTGTCAGGTTAGATGGGGAGTGTTGCTGCACAGCTATTTTCAGGTCTCTCCAGAGATGTTTGATCGGGTTCAAGTCCGGGTTCTGGCTGGGCCACTTAAGGACATTCAGAGACTTGTCCCGAAGCTACTCCTGCGGTGTCTTGGCTGTGTGCTTAGGGGATGTTGTCCTGTTGGAAGGTAAAACCTTCGCCACAGTCTGAGGTCCTGAGCACTCTAGAGCAGATTTTCATCAAGGATCTCTCTGTACTTTGCTTCGTTCATCTTTCCCTCAATCCTGACTAGTCCCCCAATCCCTGCCACTGAAAAACATCCCCACAGCATGAAACATGCCACCACCATGCTTCACAGTAGGGATGGTGCCAGGTTTCCAAGAGTGACGTGTGGCATTCAGGCCAAAGAGTTCAATCATGGTTTCATCAGACCAGATAATCTTGTTTTTCATGGTCTGGGAGTCTTTGTGTGCCTTTTGGCAAACTCCAAGCGGACTGTCATGTGCCTTTTACTGAGGAGTGGCTTCCGTCTGGCCACTCTACCATTAAGGCCTGATTGGTGGAGTGCTGCAGAGATGGTTGTCCGTCTGTAAGGTTCTCTGATCTCCACAGAGAAACTCTAGAGCTCTGTCAAAGTGATCATTGGGTTCCTGGTCACCTCCCTAAAGAAGGCCCTTCTCCCCTGATTGCTCAATTTGGCCGGGCAGCCAGCTCTAAGAACAATCTTCTTCCATTTAGAATGGTGGAGGCGGCTGTGTTCTTGTGGATCTTTAATGCTGCACACACTTTTTAGTATCTTTCCCCAGATCTGTGCCTAGACACAATCCTGTCTCGGAGCTCTACGGACAATTCCTTCGACCTCATGGCTTGGATTTTGCTCTGACATGCACTGTCAACTTTGGGACCTTATATAGACAGGTGTGTGCCTTTCCAAATCATGTCCAATCAATTTAATTTACCACAGGTGGACTCCAATCAAGTTGTAGAAACATCTCAAGGATGATCAATGGAAACAGGATGCATCTGAGCTTAATTTCAAGACTCATAGCAAAGGGTCTGAATACTTCCATAAATGAGATGTGTTTTTCATTTTTAATACATTTGCAAAAATTTCTACAAACCTGTTTATCGCTTTGTCAATATGGGGTATTGGTATTTTTTACATTTAATTCCCTTTTACAATAAGGCTGTAACATAACAAAAAATGAATAAGTCAATGGGACTGAATACTTTCCAAAAATATTCACACCCCTTGACATGTTCAACATTTTGTTGTGTTACAGCCTGAATTTAAAATAGATTTAATTTAGATATTTTTTGTCACTGGCCTACACACAATACCCCATAATATCAAAGTGCACTTATGTTATTCAACATTTTTACAAATTAATTTCAAATGAAAATATGAAATGGCTTGAGTCAATAAGTACTCAACCCCTTTGTTATGGCAAGCCTAAATACGTTCAGGAGTAAAGATGTGCTCAACAAGTCACATAATAAATTACATGAACCCACGCTGTATGCGATAATAGTGTTGAACATGATTTTTGAATGACTACCTCATCTCTGCACTCCATACATACATGTCTCTCAGTCGAGCAGTGAATTTCAAAAACAGATTCAACCACAAAGACCAGGGAGGTTTTCCAATGCCTCGCAAAGGCACCTATTGGTAGAGGGGTAAACAACAACAACAAAACAGACATTGAATATCTATTTGAGCTTGGTGAAGTTATTAATTACACTTTGGAAGGTGCATTAATTAATACACCCAGTCACTACAAAGATAGAGGCGTCCTTCTTAACTCTGTTGCCTGAGAGGAAGGAAACTGCTCAGGGATTTCACTATGATGCTGCCATTAACAACATTGTAGTTACTCCACAATACTAACCTAATTGACAGAATGAAAATAAGGAAGCATTCCATACAATGCATCCTGTTTGCAACAAGTCACTAAAGTAGTACTGAAAATACAAAGTGTTATGTTTGGGGCAAGTCCAATATAACACATTAGGGAGTATCACTCTCCATATTTTCAAGCATAGTGGTGGCTGCATCATGTTATGGGAATACTTCTAAACATTAATGACTGGCGAGTTTTTTAGGATAAAAAAAGAAACGGTATGGAGCTAAGCACAGGCAAAATCCTAGAGGAAAACCTGGTTGAGTCTGCTTTCCACCAGACACTAGAAGATTAATTCACCTTTCAGTGTGACAATAACCTAAAACACAAGGTCAAATCTACATGGGAGTTGCTTACCAAGAAGAGAGTGAATGTTCCTAAGTGGCCGAGTTACAGTTTTTACTTAAATCTACTTGAAAATCTATGGCAAGATCTGAAAATGCTTGTCTAGCAATGATCAACAACCAATATGACAGAGCTTGAAGAATTTTGAAAATAATAAGTGGGCAAATGTTCCACAATCCAGGTGTGGAATATTCTTAGAGACTATTTCGTTTTTTCCCACAGTATTTATCTGATTCAATGTTTTATAAATCTCAAAAATACTTCAGCTTTGACCCATTGTATTATCATGTAGAACATCAACCTGAGTCATAATGCATTTCCAGTGTTGGCTGTTGAAAGACGTTGACCCATTTTTGTTAAGAAGACAATCAATTTCATTGTACACTGACCTACTATCAAGGTGCTTTTGGAAATTCACAGTGGATCCCAATTTACTCTCTATTTTGAGGTTAAATTGTTCCATCAGTTGTGAGAATCCATTGAGGCCATGTCTTTGTAGTCAGCGCATCCTCTCCCTTTTCTCTGCAGCGTGCTTGAAAGGCACAACAAAAAACTACAGATAACAGATAGGAGGAATACCCGAGGGGCAAGGGTTCATGAGGAGGTGAAGGAGAAAAACACTGTTTTGTTATCTCTAAATTTAATGAAATTAAAAACCATTAGATTGCTCACGGCTGATGCCCATGACTCCATAGTATGTCAGACCAATTAAGACTAAAGCCTGAGAAGAGTTCATGGCTCAAGTTCAACTGGGTGGACCGCCGTCTTAATGTCGCCAGCCAGGCCAGTGGTAGTAGTCATCACTTGGCACAAACTAGGTTAGGGGTCAGGGGGAAAGCATGGAAAGAGAAGATGTTCACGTGTTACAATGGGAACTCATCTCTTTTGACATATGTGCATTATCATGTAATGTAAACAGCGTTGTATGTATGTATGTATGTATTTATTTATTACTGAATGCATTACTGTCATACCCTTCAGTGATGGGCTTGTAGAGTTAGGCAACATATAAACTATGCACACATTTACATTTTGACTGTACATTCTATCGTCAAATATATTTACATGCTTTTTCTTCCGAATGGCTATGATTAGGCCTATTGGTATATTCACGGTTTTATGAAATACGTTGTATGTTCTATATTAGTATGTTTCTGTTCGAAGCAATAGCAATAATATTTTGTCTTTATCTTCATTGTCTTGAATGGGTTTGGATTTTTTGGAATGTGATTTTGATAATATCAGAATTTGGGTTATGGCGGGATTATTCATCAGGAGAAATTGTCAAAATACAAAAGGCGTTTAATGGAATACATTTCTCTCTTCAGATTATCCTCAACTCCATGCATAAATACCAACCCAGGATTCACATCGTGAAAGCGGATGAAAATAATGGCTTTGGCTCCAAAAACACGGCGTTCTGTACCCACGTATTCCCCGAGACTGCCTTCATTGCGGTAACATCTTACCAAAACCATAAGGTAGGCCTAAGCCTTCGACTTTTGACATATTTACGCAGTGGTATTATGTATGTAAGAATAGCCTAAATTGGTGTGAATTTGCAAGTGCATTATAAATGTATAAGCCTAATTACAATCAGTTTAGAACGAATGAAAACGTTTTGGCATATGGAGAAATCGAATTGTTGCATTGCCCTTTTGCCTTCTCAATTAAAAGTAACAACGTCACAACACATATAGCCTATAAAATCACTTCATGGATCAATCGAAATCAGTTCCTGAACATCAGAATGTATGCCCACATTGCTGCTAAAGACGTGCCGGGAAGATGGAAAACTGATAAATGGGCTGATTATCAAAGATTGAATAATAAAGCGGATGGAGTGTATCCTTTCGCCACAAATGGAGTCCGACGTAGGCCTATGTCACCATGAGCAGTGGCAGAACATGAGGTTCACGTCTGATTATCACTGATATCATATTCAGATTATTGACAGATGTGAATATTGGTCGGGGAAACCACATGTCCGAAATATTGGACAAGGCACGACCTCAAGACACTTTAGGAAATTTCAACTGGTGCAGTTTCATGACATTTTAGTGAATGATACGGATTGCAGATAAGGCTCAGGGAGTAAGTATAACGTCCATCATTTTGAACGTTTTATTATATGCTTATATGTGCTTTATTATGTTCGAGCTTTATAAATAGTGTATTATTAACAGGCTACTACAGTTATTATTATGACTATGCATATTATTTATGATATTAGAGAAAATGTAGGTGTTAGCCTATAGCCTGTAAGAAATCAGCCTAAACCAACTTGTTGTTTTTTTTGCCCGAAGTTGCAATAGTATATATTGTGATGAATATCGATTACAAAAAACCTATTTATGCATGCATGTATCTTATTTGTATAATGTAAATGTAGACTAATAATTCACAGGTTCGAACATGATTTCGCACATGAACGAAAATATTAACTGTTTAGCGTCCTGCTTTCTTAAAAAAATATTTAAAGTACAATTTTGTCACTGACTTAAGAGCATTTCAGTATTTAATAATATTTATTCGTCTTTATGCAATTAATGGTTACGGTTAGACACAATCCGTCTCCCATGGTACGCTCAGGGTTATTAATTATTCAGAAAGCCAACTTCCTCACTTGAATATATTTTTTTTTACTAAAATGTGATGTAAGCCTATATAAATTATTTTCAAAATATTTTCAGACTGAAATGAAAACACTAAGAAAAATATAGGCATAGTCTATTTTACAAACCTGCACTTAAATCCCTGGAAGATAAATGGTTCAAGTGTTGTAATTGACTTAATAAGTATGTTTTAAATTCAAAAGTGGGTATATTTTCAATCATATAGTGTGATATTGTCCTCTATGAACGTTCAAACATGCAACCACCTGTTGCATGTGCTTTATTTTGGCTGCGCATTGGAACGTTTATTTACAAAGAGAAGACAAAGAGAAATCATATCAAACGATTACATTTTCCTCAAATCCGACCAGGCATACGCATAATCTTAGGAGTGTTGCCCAATCATTTCTGCGTCCGTTTAACATCCGTTTTTAACTATGTCTGAGTCAGATTTTTACTGTGGGACAGAGGGAATGTGCAGAGGGTAAGGACCCTTAATGTGTCCTGAGCCAATCCGAATTCCCAAAGACTCTGAGAAACAGGAAATACAAATGACTGAAACTCTGAAGAAAACATTAATTAAAATCAGGGAGTTTGAGGGCTCCTGAGAATGCAACATGGGCTAATTATTATTATTAGGCCTGCCAGACTTCCAAACAAACAGTCTATTCTGATTTCCTCAACTTTTACCACGAATACCTAATCAAAGAATGTTACATCTGCCAATTAAGCTAAGAAAAAGTTATCATGCCATGCCTTTTGGGGGAACTCGCACCACCTGTTAACAGTTTATTCAGAACGGCCAAGCTATACTTGCATTGAAAACAAAACATTTCCTTCTGAATAAACTATTTCGAAAACAACTCGCCTTTTCATATCTTCTGGTCTCAAATTAGTTAGTTCTATACAGGCTACAGAAAACACTGGGCCTAGGCCTATGAATCTGAACGTATTGGCTAACTCTTAAAATTTATATTTGCATTGTGGTAAATAGGCCTGATTAACAAATGCAGTAATCTATTATGGCTGAATGTTTGTCATGATTGCTATCCTTGGTAGTCAAGGCAAGTAGGCTATCTAACGACCCAGCATTGGTAACAACTTGCTTTGTATTTAACGGGGTGTTTAGGCCTATAAATGTCTCCAGAATTGTTAGGAAACTGTCACCCCAGGCTTGTAGTTTTTTCACACGAACAGGGTTAGTTCATGCATGGCGCTTTCATGCAACGGCACACTATACAATATGTATACCTTTGGGCTCAGTTTGGAAAAATTCCTACATTTGTATAGTCTGGTATGAATTCGTCCAATTGTAAATATACTGTATGTAACCTGGTTGACCTGCATTAACATTTCGTGCCATTAACATTTGCATTTACTATGCTATTCAAATTTGAAGATAGCATTCTTTTTCATGCCGCCCTTTGTAATTTCATAGGCCTTTTCACCTGAAACACCTTAAATTATCCTGCATAGGCCTAATTGGTTTACAATTAGATAGGGATATTAAGCGATTAAATATCAGTTAGACTTTTAGGTAGGCCTATAGCCTATTTTGTTGAGCATGTGTAGGCTACAAGTTATTTTTGCAAACATTTTGTACCACCAACAGTTATTTTCAAAATGATTGCTTTTTTAATAAGCTAGTTACTTTTTGAGAAATCATTTTGAGAATCATGTTATTGAAATATGGTAAGATTCAATACCCTCATACTCCTGTATTATCCACACTTTATTCTACATTTGCTTCCCAAAGAAAATCTAGACTTTTGCCAAACGCACAGTGCATTAACGAGAAGCTAAAAACGTGTATGTCTCAATGAGATATATTTTACAAGGTTTCGTAGAAAGTGAAAGCCAGCGCGTGGACAAAAATCCAGGTTTATTGTGAGGCATGAAACACAGCAGACCAGCCAACTAATTAGGCCTACCTGCCAGAAACCGCGTGCCCTGCATTCTGTTGAATCTCAAATCGTAATTTTTGCGGCTGTTAGAACTTCATTCCATTATCCATTATCCAAAATCTATGGCTATGGTCCAATCTGGAAAATAATATAATTGTTTCCTAGATGGGCTACTTGCTCTCTACACTGTAAAAAGTAACTGCTTAACCCATTAAAGAAATTGAGTAGTGGCTACTAAAATGTATCCAGTAGTCATTAAAACTCAAATCGTACTAACTCATATGTCATTACGATTTCTTATCACTTAATATTTTCGAGTACTGTTTATTATTGAGTAAATAACTTTGTGTTCTGCTAATATAGTTCGTTTTTACAAATTAATATTAATTAAGGTTTTAAAGTCAATCTGGCATTTATTAAACAAGTTGTACTTTCTCGATTTCAATGTTTTACATCTTTACTTAATATAATAAAGTAGTAGTCAGACATGGATCTTTGAGTAAAAACACTGGATTTATCTGTGTTTTTCTGATGTATAATTATTACATTTTTGCAAGTTATGAATTCCTAATAGTGCCACGTGGCTCTGTTTTTAGAGGATTGTGGGTAATTCAAAATGTTTACACTTTATGATACTTCTACACAATGTTGTATGCATGTTTGAAGAAAGTAAATTATATTTCTAAAATAGTATTCAGCAGTATGTTGTGCTGAGTTGTAATTGATCATGATGAACACATATCAAAACCATCAGACAAATTGATGTTCAATATTGAGACAATTCATTCCCACCGTACAGTATATACAAGGTGTGCAGCACTCTTAATGAGAGGTATATGTAGCATCCTGTAATGCTCACAGCTCTACCTCCACTTACTGCTAGAGGAATGAGTACTGTGCTCAACAATGCCTGCTAAGGTGGGTTAAAATACGAAATCTTCAAATAGATACACATTTTAAACATGAAGACACGATCACTCAAAATTACCAATCAGAACTACTTACGCTTGGAAAAAATTTGTCACAAAGGTAAATCATTTAAGTAGAAGGGACGCTAAATGTATATGTTCACTACAACAAAAATTAATTTTCAGGTAATGTCAAAAGTTATAGTTCAGAAAACAATGCAATTTAGTGTCAAAAAGTTCACACAAAAAAAAACAGTTAAGTATTTTACAACTTAAAAAATGAAGTTATAAAGTGACATCACCATATATGTTTAAGTATTGAACACTGAAATAGTTTGAGTTGGGTTACTCGAATGGTTCTAGGCAAGGGTTTCCACACCCAAAAAAATGTTAGCAGGGCTAATGACCTTTTACAGTATATAGCTCCATGGGAAATTACGTTTCTGGCATCAACTTTAGATCTGTAGCCTGATCCACTTTAATATGTATGGAGTTGTATAGTACAGCAAGCTAATGTTAGATGATAGAACATTTTCATATTTACATTAAATTAATGAAATATGTTTTTCAGAATTAAATTGTGTGTGTAATGGTCTGAGCACATGGCAATGTAATCTACATGTTAATAACTAAACCAGGGGCACAGCAACCAACTAGTACAGTAGGCCTATTATGGCAATGCTTTTGTGAGGTTTCTTTCCTTTTGAGTGCTTATTTGAAAAGTTAAGATTGTCATACAACTACTGACCAGCGTGTGTGTGTGTGGACCTATGGCCAGTGTTTCATCCTAAAACCATCTTGATGCTTTATGATGTTCCACATGGGAGGGTGAAGAAGCTGGTTTTGAGTGAAGATGTGTTTGAAGAGGCTTTGAAGGACACAACAAGTCCTTCTCACAGAATATAGGAAAAAGGAAATGTGTATGACATTGGGATGTAAAGTTTTCTCTTTACATTAAATTGTAGGCTAATTGATGGTTGAATCACTTATGACAAATGTGCGGTCTGTTTTGCAGATAACCCAACTTAAGATAGAGAACAACCCGTTTGCCAAAGGCTTTCGTGGGAGTGATGACATGGAGCTCCACCGGATGTCCAGAATGCAAAGGTAGGACCTATTACAGTCACAAAGAGACCCATGATCGCCAATGGCTAAGCTTTGATTCAGTGGTTGACTTTTCTAACTCTAATAATCCAATATTACCATCATTAGAGGTTGTTTGGCACACTACATGGTAAACTGGAAGCATGCATTAGACAATGTAACCACAATTAGATAAGGATTACTGACATTCTAATCACAGTGTCACTTCACAAGCACCATTGTAATCCCTGAATCAGTGAAATGCAAACCAGATGAGTGTTATTTTCAGTGAGACCCACCACCCCCTGCCCCCCTATCCCCAGCTGAGTAAGTGTAGTTCTTGAGCAGGGGCCAGTCTTCATGTCCCAGGGCTTTTTATGGCTGATCTGGCAGGGCCTTCTGAACTAGCGACATCTCCCTCTTTACCGGGAGGGATATTCCTACCAGTCGTCTGTGCATTGATGATATGGCTGGTCCAGCATTAGCATCGACCACATGGCTCTTTTCCCTATTCACTCCAGATGAGTACTTTCACATGCATCCACACAGTGTGGAAAACACATTTTCAAAGAAGAAAATCTGGTTTGAAACTTGCCCAGATCGGCCAACAAAGGCGTTGCAAGGGCTTTCAAACAGAGGATTCCTAAATCGGAGAAAATGTTAAAGGAGTTTGGTTTACCATGCGCAAGTGACACTTTGCCTCCCATACATTTTATGTGGAATGGGAGAACAGAACATTCTCTCTAATTAGCCACTGCAGGTGGATCTAATTTTGGTAGTTTTGGTTGACTATGATTTTCCACATTGGGTGATGTGGTACACATTTAGCTAATTTTATAGTGGAATTAGTGAGAGAAGACAGAACAGTTTGGATGTTTGTCCTTTTTCTCCAAAACTATTTTACCTGCACACATAATCCATTTTTTATTCATCACTGGGGTGTTCACAAGTCTATATTGTATATTTAATATTGGGTTATCTCAGTCAGATGTTGATTAAGTTGGTTTATGTCACAATATAATACTTCTGCAAGTGGGATAGTTATTTTGTATAGACATTTGTAAATTGATTTCAATTGGCCAAAGGCCAAACCACACCATAACTCCGACATGCCACTGTCCTGTCTTGCCAAGTACAGTAAGCTCAGCACATCTGGTCTTGGTTAATATTTCCAAGGGAGAGCTTATTGCAAGATGAGGTCACTGGTTCAAAAGAAACAGTCAAAGGAACAGAAGTAGCAAAAATGGTCCATTCATAGATCCTCTAGATTCATGCAACTGGAATAAATGCCTTTCTTTCCACTGGAAACCAATCCTCCCGAACACTTTCTCAGCGGATCCTAAGTGGGTGTGACTCATTGATAGTCCGTGTGGTTTGTTAGTATTGAGAAGGGTCAGTGTCAGATCATTGGATGAAAGAGACAGTGTATACAAGTCAGCCATGGTTAATGACTTAGGTCAGGGGCAGTTCTCAAGTAACATATCTATCTTCTTTTGCATGTGAAAAACCATGATGAATGCAAATAAATGAATACTAAAGATAATTAGGAGGATTGATTTAGGATAATTAGGTGATGATTAAAGGTCCAATGCAGTCATTTTTATCTCAATATCAAATAATGTCTGTGTAACAATTAAGTACCTTACAGTGATTGTTTCCAATTCAAATGGTTAAATTTTTTATTTTAAATAGCTTCTTAGCAAAGAGCAATTTCTCAAGCAAGAATTGTTCTTGTACTGTCTTGGAATGGTCTGAATGGGGAAGGAAACCAAGAAAACTAGCTGTTTGGAACTCTATTTCTTATTGTCTATGAACTCATTTACTGGCTGAAATTCAGGCCGTCTTTTCAAACAGCTCTTACACAAACATTTTACAATTTCACAGGATTATTACAACCTCAGTGTGGAAATATATATAAAACACAAGAAAATCACATTTGACTGCACTGGGTCTTTAATAATCACTACTATTAGTAATAGTAATGGTAATTATAGTAGTTGTAGTAGTAGTACTAGTGGTGGTGATATATACTGTGTAGAAAACATTCTTTCCATGACATGGACTGACCAGGTGAATCCAGATGAAATGATCCCTTATTGAGGTAACTTGTTAAATCTACTTCAAATCAGTGTAGATGAAGGGGAGGAGACAGGTTCAATGATTTTTTTCAAGCCTTGAGACAATTGAGACATGGATTGTGTGTGTGCCATTCAGAGGGTGAATGGGCAAGACAAGATATTGAAGTGCCTTTGAACTGGGTATTATAGTAGGTGCCAGGTGCACCGGTTTGACAGTGAAGAACTGCAACGCTGCTGGCTTTTTCATGCTAAACAGTTTCCCATGTGGTCCACCAAGAATGGTCCACCACCCAAAGGACATCCAGACAACTTGAGACAAATGTGGGAAGCATTGGAGTCAACATGGGCCAGCATCCCTGTGGAATGTTTTTGACACCTTGTAATGTCCATGTCCCGGTGATTTAAGGCTGTTCTGAGGGAAAAGGGCGAGCGACTCAATATTAGGAAGGTGTTCCAAATGTTTTGTACACTCAGTGTAAATTGAAGAAGCATACAGTACTATAAGTGTTATGATCATTTCGTAACCCTGTGTGTGTGTGTGTGTGTGTGTGTGTGTTTGCAGCACTAAGGAATACCCAGTGGTCCCTCGCAGTACGGTGCGCCAGAGGGTGGGCACAAGCCAGAGCCCATTCAGTGGGGAGGTGCAGGTTATGGTCACTCCCAGTGGCCTGGCCTCCCAGTACACCCAGTGTGAGAATGGGGTCACCAGCACCTCACAGGACCTCCTGCCCCAGTCTGGCTGTTACCCCCTCCCCCACGAGCACAGCCAGGACTACCATTGCATCAAGAGGAAAGGTGGGCCAGGCTATCATGATATATGCATGCCAATGGGATGGGTTGTTGGAAGCATATAAAAGGGAAAACATAGTTGATTACTAATGTATAAATATATCAATTGTTTTGCTCAGCTGATTAGTCTACAATATGTGTAAATACTGCAGCTGTAACTGTTTCCTGTCTGTCTGTAGTGGATGATGACTGTCACTCAGGGGAGCACACCTACAAGAAGGCTTACCTGGAGAGCTCCTCCAGCGAGGACGACCATTACTACCGTCCCGTCAGCTACCCACAGAGCCTGGGCCTGCCCGGGGGGCCCTACAGGACCGAGTCTGGCCAGAGGCAGGCCTGTATGTACGCCAGCGCCTCCCAAGGGGCTGAGCCCGTCCCCAGCCTGGAGGACATCAGCTGCAACACCTGGGCCAGTGTTTCGCCCTATGGCAGCTGCTCCGTCACCTCCATGCAGCCAATGGAGCGGCTGCCCTACCAGCACTTCTCCGCCCACTTTACCTCGGGGCCCCTGGTGTCCAGACTGAGCGGGGTGGCAAGCCACGCCTCCCCGCAGCTGGGCGAAGCCCACCACGCCATGTACCAGGGCCCCATGGCCCACCAGACACTGGGCCGCCAGTGTAGCCCTGGGGCAGGCATCCAGTCGCCCACCGCAGGTCTCCAAGGCAACGAGTACCTGTACTCGCACGGGATCCCGCGCACGCTGTCGCCTCATCAGTACCACACAGTGCACAGCGTCAGCATCATGCCAGAGTGGAATGAGAGCAGCTAAAATAACTTTCTTCATAGGGAAGGATGGAGAAGTTGGATAAAAAAAGGCCCTTGATAAGGTTGGGCTTTAGATAAATCTATATTTATATTTTTGAAGCAGTACAGTACGGCAGTGCAGTCTCATGAGATTAATGAGGCATGACTGCCTAGAGCATTGGACTTTGGTGCTCAGAGGAACTGCGTGACTGTCTTTGCAGTTGACTTCTTACTGTGTCTAAAGGCAAACATCATGAGGATGGGCAAAACAAGGTGGAGAAAAGCATTGGCCATGAAGGAGACTTATAAGGAAACTAAACAAGTTTAAAACCCAATGCTTTTGCATGAGTAACAGAAGCACAGAAGTGGCTTCATCGGGAGACCCCTATTTTAAAACTGTTCTGTTTTGATAGTGTATTTTACATCTTGGTGTTGCATTATCATGGTTTTTTTCTGCTGCCAATAGAAAGCTCTTTTACCTTTATCCTGTAGATTTGTAGATTTAAAATTTTGTGAAAAAAAATACCTCCCGGTTTTCATTTTATTCGTTTTTTTTGTTGTGAACTGCTTACCTTCTATATTGAACAAAAATAAACGCAACATGCAACAATTTCAACGAATATACTGAGTTACAAGTTCATAAAAGGAAATCAGTCAACTGAAATACATTTATTAGGTGCATATCTATGGATTTCACATGACTGGGCAGGGGAGCAGCCATGGGTGGGCCTGGGAGGGCAAAGACCCACCCACTGGGGGGGGGTCAATCAGAATATGTTTTTTCGCACAAAAGGGATTTATTACAGACAAAAATACTCATCAGTTTCATCAGCTGTCCAGGTGACTGGTCTCAGACAACCTCGCAGGTGAAGAAGCCAAATGTGGAGGTCCTAGGCTGGCGTGGTTACACATGGTCTGAGGTTGTGAGGCCGGTTGGATGTACTGCCAAATTTTCTAAAACGACTTGATGCGGCTTAAATAAGCCGACTTGATGCGGCTTATTTAATTCTCTGGCAACAGCTCTGGTGGAATTTCCTGTAGTCAGCATGCCAATTGTACGCTCCCTCAAAACTTGAGACATCTGTGTTATTTTGTGTTATGACAAAACTGCACATTTTAGAGTGGCCTTTTATTGTCTCCTCCACAAGTTGCACCTGTGTAATGATCATGCTGTTTAATCCGCTTCTTGATATGTTACACCTGTCAGGTGGCATGGATTATCTTGGCAAAGGAGAAATGCTCACTAACAGGGATGTAAACAAATTTGTGCACAACATTTGAGAGAAACACACTTTTTGTGCGTATGAAACATTTCTGGGATGTTTTATTTCAGCTCATGGAACACTTTACATGTTGCATTTATATTTTGTTCAGTATAAAACCGTTCTACAGAAATTCAGAGGCTGTGATTATTTTTTGTGGCTCTTTTGAAAAAAGTACTTGTTGAATTAATGGGTGATTTGTCAATCAACATTTCTAAGAGTAGAAAACATACTAGATACTTACGAAAAACATTGCATCGGTCTGCATTAGTTTGAATACTATAGCAGAAAAAAAATTTGTCCTTAGAGTGACAGTATGTGACAGTATGTACTGTAGAGGAAGTGTGTATTGATATCCTCTCTAACCCTGGCATGTAGCAACACACACTTTGACATGGAAACAATTTGTTATTTGCAGTAAGTCTAGGAACAGTGTGTGAAAAATGGACCCAGTATTCGCCTGCAACAACCCACATGAAAAAATACTATAGTATATTATGGCATGAATACTAAAAGTATTCACTAGTGTTTTTGCCAACTTCACTGTAGTATACTGTAGTATTTGCAGTTAACTACAGTATAAATACTGTAGTAAAATAACTAGTGTATATACTATAGTAATTAATGTAGTGTTTTTGCAGATTGTAGTATACTGTAGTATTTACTGTAGTATTTACTATAATGTTTTTATTTTATTATCTTTGACATAGAAATGGAGGATTTCTCCTAGAGTAAACCTACTAGAGAAATATTAAAAGGCCAAATTTTCCACAACCTGTAGGTACGACTGGGGTCTGAACAGATAGTTCAGAGCTCCTGCTCTTCTCTAGAACCTGAAGGGGACACATTATATGGTCTATACTTGGAATGTAGGTTTCTCACTTATGGGTGGCACAAATTGGGATATGGGGAGGGGAATGGTAAGGGTATATGCAATTAAATACTTTAGTATTTACTATAGTTAAACTGTAGTGTTTTTGAGGACTGTAGTGTTTAAGGATATTGGTGAAAACCACAGTATTTCTTTCGTGGATAATACTGTAGTATTTACTATAGTATTATACACTATGCTACCAAATTCTACAGTAAATACTACACATGATTGAGGGATACTACAGTGTGTAGTATAGTATTCTACAGTATACTACAACATTCTATAGTAAGTACTACTCATGATCGTGGGATACTACAGTGTAGTATAGTATTCTACAGTATACTACAGTTTACTGCAGAATAATATAGTAAGTCCTGTAGTATTCTATAGTAAACTGTAGTATTTTGCAATGTGGAGAAAGCTAAGAAACAAGAAACCTTCTCAAATAGCAGGTATAGTTCTCATTCAGACATGGCCCTTATAAGAGATTCAAGCCAGCATTGCTGAAAAGGTGATTGCATATTATGAAAACTTTTTTTAATCCAATTTTTATTAGTTGACTTATTTTCCATGTTGTACCGAGCAAATGTGTTGTATATCAATATTTTCATTTATGTTTTGACAACTGGCACTTCTCCCATGACTACAGTCATAAACTCAAACTGAGCAAACAACAAAGATATGTATGGTATATATGATTTAACAATGTGGAATGTAAAGGACGAGAGGCGCAGATTATTAATGACAAACCATGATCATGTAAAAGCATGGTCACTGCAGAGATTATAAACGATCTAAACATGCACATCAATACATACATTCTGCCAATATATGGAAGTCATGGTATATGTTAAAGGTGAGTTTGACGAATGTACAAAGACTTATTTTTGAATTACTTGTAGTCGATAGAATGCTACTTGTCAATAGTATTTATTTTTTTCCCATATTCTAAATCAACTTGCTCCTGTTGTATCAAAAGTTCAACCTGTTATTCGGTCCTGTTCTTTTTCTTACTTTCTTATTTAGGCTCCATTTATTTTCTTTTTTAACCATACTGCTTTAGGAATCAGGACATTCATTTAGATGTCAAAAGTCTAAGAGAGGGAGAGAGAGATGGATTATGTTGCTGTAAATAAACACGTGTAAATAGAATAAAGAATACTTGCAATACATTTAAGAGCATTCTGTCTTTTCTCATTTGACCTCTTTTTTTTATGATGCTTTTTGTCCTTTGTTTACATACACATCATTTGTATGAAAGCAACAAGTTGAAAATCTTGTCATCACAGTGTAGGTGGCAGCAGTAACTAATTGTGCCTAATAGTCCCCAGCATCTCTTGATTCAACTGATAATCCTGAGGATTAAAGGTCTGCTGTCTGGCCAACCCCTCTGAGCCCCTCATAAATTGTGTGTGTGTGTGTGGTGCTGGTTCACACCCTCTAGTCAACCCCTTGGGTGCAGTTGACCGGTTACCTTAGACATCGAGGACATATTGACCAGAGTGGACCACTCCTTGACCACTGTTTCAAACCACAGCCTGATGCACACGTTGTATTCTTTTACAGAACAGTTTGTTGTTGGACAGTCTAAATCAGGCTTGGAAGGTTCTCACTCACATTAATTCACTTCATGATCAGGACCATTTATGATGAAGTGTCCTCTCCTACATAGCACACAGTTTTTTAGAATGATCTAATTGAAAGCTATATCAATTCATTATGCTACAAACTATTTCTGTAAAAAATGTGGATGTGGACAAGTTTGATGTTGCAACGGGTAAAGAATGAGATGCAGCGCAGGGAGTGGCAAAGCTCTATCAATCAATGTGAAATTATTTTCTTGGTTGGGTTAGTGGAAGTATACAGATGTGGATCTTAATTTGATCACTCTTTTGTTGCCGAGAATTTTTGCTGTGCTGCAGGAAGTACAGATGAGCTTCGTGATTTGCATAAATTCACTGTAAATCCACACTAAACAGAGTTATATTAACAGTAATCCACTTTTCATGTAGCCTCATTTTGACCAGCTAATAGCCTAACCACTGATCAAGTAACATTATGGAGTAAACGTTCAAATCCTGTTGCTACAGGATTATTTTGCTGTGACAATACAGGTAAAATTAAGATCCAAAACCTGTAACAGTTCATTTCACATCCCAGCACACAGATGTGTCACTCGGTATAAGAGGATATCACAAGATGATACATTACATGACCAAAAGTATATGGACACCTGCTCATCGAACAGCTCATTCGAAAATCTTGGGGATTAATATGGAGTTGGTCCACCCTTTGGTGCCATAACAGCCATAACAGGGACTTGTTTCCATTCAGCCACAAGAGCATTAGTGAGGTCGGGCACTGATGATGGGCGATTAGGCCTGGCTCGCAGTCGGCGTTTCAATTAATCCCAAAGGAGTTCGATGGGGTTGAGGTCAGGGCTCTGTGCAGGTCAGTCAAGTTCTTCCACATCAATCTTGACAAACCATTTCTGTATGGACCTCGCTTTGTGCACGGGGGCATTGTCATGCTGAAAAATGAAAGAGCCTTCCCCAAAATGTTGCTACAAAGTTGGAAGCACACAATTGTCTAGAATGTCATTGCATGCTGTAGCGTTAAGATTTCCCTTTACTGGAACTTAAAAGGCCTAGACCAAACCATGAAAAACAGCCCCAGACCATTATTCTCCCTCCACCAAATTTTACAGTTTGCACTATGCTGTCGGGCAGGTAGCATTTTACTGGTATCCGCCAAACCCAGATTCATCCGTCCGACTGCCAGACGGTGAAGCGTGATTCATCACTCCAGAGAACGTGTTTCCACTGCTCCAGAGTACAATGGTGGTGAGCTTTACACCACTTGTAAGGGGTGTCCATTGAATGTGTCCAGGTCTTCTGGGTGTGCTCTCTCAGGTACTGAACAGATGACACTAAAGACAAAAGTACAATGAACGTGTAAATAAAAAAACATGACAATCATTGGGAGCCTGGGACCTGAACTGGACATCCACATCCGTCAACAGTCAAAGGACAGACGGATACACTATCCAGAACCTTCTCGTGGATCTGGTAGGGAAAAAAAACATGGCTTTGGTCCTGTGCCCAATTTGAAACACTGTTTCCCCTGCGTAAGATGCTATAGGCAAACTAGCTGTCTACCGGTAGCTAGCTTGCTAGCTCGTACGACTATTTCAAGTGTAACTAAAGTTACTGGCAAGCTCATCATGCTTATAACATTATGTTAGCTAGCTATCCCCCGTTTAGATAATTTGTTTTCACGTCGCATCTGCGCTGCGTTTTCCTTGTGCGATGCACTGTGAGCTGGCTGATGCTTGGGGCCTTGTTCTAAAAATAGAGCACATTAGCAGCGGCGGTGATTTTGAACAGGCAAATGTGAAATAGGCGTATATATGCTACGGTTCAAACGCACAGATCACTTTATATAGGAACCAGGGAATTCGAAAACATTATATAATAATTCTGTCATGTGCTTTATTGACTGGCCTCCACTCCACTGCTTACCACGTTATGTATCTTGATGCCCACCGCCACCCCACAGCCTGTGCATCATCCTCTCATTTACCCAGACATGCACGAGTGTGCAAGCCCGGCCAGGGATGATGATGCAAAAGGCTCTTTAAACATTTAAAGAAAGTCAGCTTTCAAAGGGGGGAGCCAGAACTGTTGGCCACTGGTTCAGTCATCATGGTCAGTGGTTGAAAGCAGAGAGATACGTTGAAGGGAGAAGGAATGAATGTCTAATGAACCAAAATACTGAATTATTAATGAACACTGATAATGACACTTATTTACATGATGACCGTATAGATATGGAGAAAAGGGAGGAAAAATTAAGTAAAATAAAATAAAAACAAACAATGCATACTTATCCTCACTGATTTGTGCCATGGGTTGTGGCTTTGCTTCTCTTCAATTAACTCAGGTCATTTTTTCCTTCCTGTTTGTCCCTGAGTATCATCGGATGGGGCCACAGTGTCTCCTGACCCCTCCTGTCTCAGCCTCCAGTATTTATGCTGCAGTAGTTTATGTGTCGGGGGGCTATGGTCAGTTTGTTATATCTGGAGTACTTCTCCTGTCTTATCCAGTGTCCTGTGTGAATTTAAGTATGCTCTCTAATTCTCTCTTTCTTTCTCTCTCTCGGAGGACCTGAGCCCTAGGACCATGCCTCAGGACTACATGGCATGATGACTCCTTGCTGTCCCCAGTCCACCTGGCCGTGCTGCTGCTCCAGTTTCAACTGTTCTGCCTGTGATTATTATTATTTGACCATGCTGGTCATTTATGAACATTTGAACATCTTGGCCATGTTCTGTTATAATCTCCACCCGGCACAGCCAGAAGAGGACTGGCTACCCCTCATAGCCTGGTTCCTCTCTAGGTTTCTTCCTAGGTTTTGGCCTTTCTAGGGAGTTTTTCATAGCCACCGTGCTTCTATACCTGCATTGCTTGCTGTTTGGGGTTTTAGGCTGGGTTTCTGTACAGCACTTTGAGATACTAGCTGATGTACGAAGCGCTATATAAATACATTTGATTTGATTTGATGATTTGATTTAGTTAATCTTCTAATAGTTCTGTAGAATTACAGTTAAACATAAATGCAATACAGTAGAGAACCCCACAACACTGTAGATCCAGTAGAGAGAATATTTTAAAAGCAGAGTCAACGTAGAGTGAGTCATGGCCTGAGCCAACCTTAAATGTGAAACCAAAACAAATCACAGCCAGGGTGCCCCGCATGACAAAGGAGAGGAGCGCAAGAACAAGAGCATTCCTACCGGGAGAAAAACGAGCAAGGGATTACTTTATTAAGCTTTACTGAAAAGCTGTTCGCCAAAGATAGATGGAGCAGTTCAAAAAGCAGGGTTTTGGGGAGAAACAAATCCATCTCGTTTTGGAGACACACATCTGCTTTGAAAAGACTGTAGCAGCTTCAGAGGCATCATTCGAAACTGGGAGCTATTCCTATTCTGACAGCCCCTGGACAGCAGTCTGAGACCACAGTGTCAAAGGGCTCTCCATGCCTGTAAAGAGAGAGAGAAGCTCCATCTCACCAAGGGGCTGAGCTTCTTGTCACACCCCAATCTGGAGGCTTGATTCTGGGCTTCGGCATAGGGAGGCCTGTGCTCCCGTCCACACACGGAGGCCTGGGCTGCCATGCACATGCGGAGTAGAGGGCTCGCTCTACTCTGTGCTGGCAGGTAAGAGAGGAGAGTTGCAATCTCTTGGCAGGATCCCAGGGCACATGCTGGAGGCCAGGCCTGAAGGTGGGAGTGGGGTCTGGAATTAGGAGAGCCCTCCATCAGATAACACATTTTCTGGTTCATGTAAAGACGTTGGGCGTATCAACAGAGACATGCATCACCCTGATGGGGCTCCAGCATGTGTATGAAGCCTTCGGCTCTGGCTCTGTGGCCAGCCAGTGCTGAGATGGGAGCAGAGGCCCTCCAGCTCCCACCATTCAGTCTTTCAGCACCAGCCTTTGTCAGAGCCTGAGGAGGGGGGCTCCTCTCTGGGGGAGGCAGGGAAGGAAGGTGGGGTGTTGATAGGGTGAGAACCAGAGAGTGTCACAGCGCTAAGAAAGAGGGATAAAGCTGTTAAGCCTGGACGTACAGTAGCATTGAGCTTTCAACTCAACTCTTGCCAGGGTGTTTCCTCTAGTACATGGTAGAATCTGAACACTAACACATTTCCATACAGTACTGACAGATCAAATCAAAGTTTATTTGTCAAGTGCGCCGAACAGTGAAATGCTTACTTATAGGCCCTAACAGTGCAATTTTTAAGTAAAAAATAGGTATTAGGTGAACAATAGATAAGTAAAGAAATAAAAACAACAGTAAAAAGACAGTGAAAAATAACAGTAGTGAGGCTATATACTGTAGCGAGGCTATATACAGTAGTGAGGCTATAACAGTAGTGAGGCTATATACAGTAGCGAGGCTATAACAGTAGTGAGGCTATATACTGTAGCGAGGCTATATACAGGCACCGGTTTGTTCGGGCTAATTGAGGTAGTATGTACATGTAGGTATGGTTAAAGTGACTATGCATTAAATGATAAGCAGAGAGCAGCAGTAGCAAAAAGAGGGGTTGGCGGGTGGTCTTTGACCATTTTTAGGGCCTTCCTCTGACACCGCCTGGTGTAGAGGTCCTGGATGGCAGGCAGTTTAGCCCCAGTGATGTACTGGGATGTAATCACTGCCCTCTGAAGTACCTTGCGGTCGGAGGCCGAGCAGTTGCCGTACCAGGCAGTGATGCAACCAGTCAGGATGCTCTCAATGTTGCAGCTGTAGAACCTTTTGAGGATCTCAGGACCCATGCCAAATCTTTTTAGTTTCCTGAGGGGAATAGGCTTTGTCGTGCCCTCTTCACGACTGTCTTGGTGTGTTTGGACCATTCTAGTTTGTTGGTGATGTGGACACCTAGGAACTTGAAGCTCTCAACCTGCTCCACTACAGCCTCAATGAGAATGGGGGCGTGCTCGATCCTCCTTTTCTTGTAGTCCACAATCATCTCCTTCGTCTTGATAATGTTGAGGGATAGGTTGTTATTCTGGCACCACCCGGTCTCCTCCCTATAGGCTGCCTCGTCGTTGTCGGTTATCAGGCTGTTGTGTCATCTGCAAACTTAACGTTAGTGTTGAAGTTGTGCCTGGCCACGCAGTTGTGGGTGAACAGGGAGTACAGGAGGGCACTGAGCAAGCACCCCTGAGTGGCTCCAGTGTTGAGGATCAGCGTGGCAAATGTTTTGCTACCTCCCCTCACTACCTGGGGCGGCCCGGAAGTCCAGGATCCAGTTGCATAGGGAGGTCTTTAGTCCCAGGATCCTTAGCTTAGTGATGAGCTTTGAGGGCACTATGGTTTTGAACGCTGAGCTGTAGTCAATGAATAGTATTCTCACATAGGTGTTCCTTTTGTCCAGGTGGGAAAGGGCAGTGTGTAGTGCAATAGGGATTACATCATCTGTGGATCTGTTTGGGTGGTATGCAAATTGGAGTGGGTCTAGGGTTTCTGGGATAATGGTGTTAATTTGAGCCATTACCAGCCTTTCAAAGCAGGTAGTCATTTAGGCAGGTTGCCTTAGTGTGCTTGTGCACAGGGACTATGGTGGTCTGCTTGAAACATGTTGGTATTACAGACTCAATAAGGGACATGTTGAAAATGTCAGTGAAGACACCTGCCAGTTGGTCAGCACATGCCCGGAGCACACGTCCTGGTAATCCGTCTGGCCCCACGGCCTTGTGAATGTTGACCTGTTTAAAGGTCTTACGTCAGCTGCGGAGAGCATGATCACACAGTCGTCCAGAACAGCTGATGCTCTCATGCATTCCTCAGTGTTGCTTTACCTCGAAGCAACCATATAAGTGATTTAGCTGGTCTGGGAGGCTCATGTAACTGTGCAGCTCGCGGCTTTGCTTCCCTTTATAGTCTGTAAAAGTTTGCAAGCCCTGCCACATAAGTCGAGCGTCGGAGCCGGTGTAGTACGATTCAATCTTAGCCCTGTATTGGCACTTTGCCTGTTTGATGGTTCATTGGCGGGCATAGCAGGATTTCTTATAAGCTTTCGGGTTAGAGTCCTGCACCTTGAAAGCGGCAGCTCTACCCTTTAGCTCAGTGCAAATGTTGCCTGTAATCCATGGCTTCTGGTTGGGGTATGTAAGTACAATCACTGTGGGAACGACATCCTCGGTGCACTTATTGATAAAGCCAGTGACTGAAATGGTTTACTCAATGCCATCGGAAGAATCCCGGAACATGTTCCAATCTGTGCTAGCAAAACTGTCCTGTAGTTTGAATCTTTTTCATAGACCGAGTCACTGGTGCTTCCTGCTTTAATTTTTGCTTGTAAGCAGGAATCAGGAAGATAGAATTGTGGTCAGATTTACCAAATGGAGGGCGAGGGAGAGCTTTGTATGCGTCTCTGTGTGTGGAGTACAGGTGATCTGGCATTTTTTCCCCTCTGCGCATGTAACATGTTAATAGAAATGAGGTAAAACTGATTTAAGTTTCCCTGCATTAAAATCCCCGGCCACTAGGAGCGCCGCCTCTGGTGAGCGGTTTCCTGTTTGCTTATTTCCTTATACAGCTGACTGAATGCAGTCTTAGTGCCAGCATTCGTCTGTGGTGGTAAATAAACAGCCACGAAAAGCATGGATGAAAACTCTCTTGGTAAACACAGAATGCGGTAGAGTACAGTAGGGGAATGGGTAGCAAGGGGAATGGATGGAGTGGAAATCTAAATCCTATTCTATTTTCATATCTATCTGAATGTGGGAAAATGTATTGGTATCACTAAAAATAATATTGATAGCGAGATCATACTGTGGGTATCTGGACGCAGAATGTATTTGATGGACAAATCCTCCATTATTATATATTTTTTGACATTGTTATTCACACAACTTAGCTATTTATTATCCTCATCAGCTCCATCGGTGGAATGCCAAACTTTATTATTAGATTATGTCTCATTTGAACTGTAAAAAGTTTGGATTAATAAAGAGAAAGGGATACACATCTATTGATCATTTACTTAGTACATCTATTTATCATTTAATCATAGTAATGATTTATTTTCAACACAGTAAATAATTCATAAAATTCTAACATGAGGCTTTCATCATACAAGAAGGATTTTAAAAAACTTGCCATGACACGGGCAGCGCTCGACTCCAACGGTGAAGGCTCTGTCTACGACAAAGAGATAACCAAGAATGAGTGAAATAATGGCATTTGTGCAGAAAGACATTCATATCAGATTTGAATGCATGGCTAATGTCGGAACGGTCCCATCCGTCCTTGTCATGGGGAGTGTGGGTAGGACAGGCCATGGGGGTTTCAAAACCTAATCTGGACCAGGCTGGAAAATGGCTTCCAGCTGCCTCATCATTAGAGTTGATAAGACACCCTGGCTCCCTCCACTAACTGTCAGAGGTGGGAATTAAAATTAGAATCCTGAGGTAAGGAGAAACACACAGCAGAGTACAGTCCCCTGTAAGTCTGTTGGGAATTAAAATTAGAATCCTGAGGTAAGGAGGAACACACAGCAGAGAACAGTCCCCTGTAAGTCTGTTGGGAATTAAAATTAGAATCCTGAGGTAAGGAGGAACACACAGCAGAGTACAGTCCCCTGTAAGTCTGTTGGGAATTAAAATTAGAATCCTGAGGTAAGGAGGAACACACAGCAGAGTACAGTCCCCTGTAAGTCTGTTGGGAATTAAAATTAGAATCCTGAGGTAAGGAGGAACACACAGCAGAGTACAGTCCCCTGTAAGTCTGTTGGGAATTAAAATTAGAATCCTGAGGTAAGGAGGAACACACAGCAGAGTACAGTCCCCTGTAAGTCTGTTGGGAATTAAAATTAGAATCCTGAGGTAAGGAGGAACACACAGCAGAGTACAGTCCCCTGTAAGTCTGTTGGGAATTAAAATTAGAATCCTGAGGTAAGGAGGAACACACAGCAGAGTACAGTCCCCTGTAAGTCTGTTGGGAATTAAAATTAGAATCCTGAGGTAAGGAGGAACACACAGCAGAGAACAGTCCCCTGTAAGTCTGTTGGGAATTAAAATTAGAATCCTGAGGTAAGGAGAAGCACACAGCAGAGTAAGTCTGTTGGGAATTAAAAGTAGGCCTAGAGTCCTGATGTTGCTGTTTACTTTTTACATTTGAGCCTTTGTGTAATAATAGTAATACATTAGATTTCTATAGGGCTTTTCATAGAATCTCAAAGCGCTTCAAGAGGGAAAAAAACAATCAAGCAATATTTCATGACAGGTCAACAGATAGAGGCGAAGTGTTTGAAAGTTGCATTCTCCGAAAATGGAGAGGTTCAGTTCATAGCTTGAGCAGAAACAGCTGGTCAGAGGATGGTAGATGATGGCGATGGAGTCTGCTGATGATCTTGTAGAGGGTAGGTCTGGGAGGACTTCTCCCCTTCCACTCTGTGTACCACCCACTTGGGTGATGCTTCAGCAGCTCTGGGCACCAGAAACTCACCACACAAAGTTACGAATAGTAGCCAGTCGTTCTTACTAGTAGCCCTCTGTCCCAGTAGTGCTGTATTGGATGTCTATTAAGGCAGCCCCCCGCACCTCTCTGATTTAGAGGGGTTGGGTTAAATGCGGAAGACACATTTCAGTTGAATGAATTCAGCTGGACAACTGACTAGGTATCCCCCTTTCCCTTATTCCTCAATTTCCTCTCACGCTTCTGGCAACTCTTTAAATGATGTTCTTAGAAGATCATGCATTTTCACTACTTAAAGTGGTGTTGTCACTACAAAAAGAGCTAAATTGTAATTATTTTCATCAAGCCTTTTGATACGGAGTCTGTTTTGTCTGGAAGTGACTGTTAAGTCTCAAACCAATTAAACAAACAGAGGTCAACCGGGGTCAAATAATTGTCTGCTGTGGGAATGAGCCTTATGATGCCTATAATTTCCATTCAAATGTACTCATACTTTTGTCTCGTTGACCTGGATTCAGTTTGCATTTTTGACAATAGCAGTCCATGAATCACTATTGACAAACATACGACATATGCATTTCCATAGTATTTTGATTAAGGGGCACTGATTTCATCTCATTCGAAGTGACAGAATTGATTCAAAGTGGCCTGTATCGGAAAAGCTCTCAATACACAGTACAAAGGTGGGGAGGAATAATCAGGGCGCTGATCACATCTAATCTGATGCCAGCAGGACACATTGGCTGGAAGTAATCTGGTCACGGAAAGCTGTCGATGGGGCAGGATTGTGACAGGCGTGGCCTGTGCCCTCTTGCAGAGGCCCTGTAAGACATGGTGCCCCAGCTATGGGATACCCTAGGAAGGGGCCACCAGGCTATTGGAAAAGCACAGCTGAGGATAGGGAGCTCTACAGGGAGCCCTGTAACCCCTGCCTAGGGATCAATTGTGTACCTGCAGAGTGGCGGTGCCCAGGGGAAGCAGAGGTGTGATGGCATATCCTCACCCAACAATCTGAGCCCACAGAGACACAGACAAGGCCCCAGGTCAATGAGTCAATGAGTCTGGGGGCAGCAGCATGGGGCCTGCATGTTTTGGGCAGCACGTTGACCCACTATGGCAGCCTTTTCACCTGGTATCCATCACCAACAATACATTTCTTGAAAGAGCACATTGTGATGCCTCAAAACAAATAACAGATTTAATTTCAGTTGAAAGTAGGTGTTTTCAAGAATTGAGTGTGTGTTGAAGTATTTATTTCCAAGAAATATGTTTCAGTGTGAAAATGATTAACATTCAACACAATCAAATGTGGTACAAAAGCTCTATTCTATTCTTACACGTTGCTTTTCTACTTAGAAGAAACGTGTTTTAATTGTGTTGGAGGTAAAGGATCCGAAATAACCAAATAACTTAGAGTGGACTATATCAGGTCATGCTCATTCTATTAACACCAGTGCTCAGTCAATACGGACCTGTCTCCTGGGAGGCCCTGAGCTGTTAGTTGAAGGTTATTGATCTCCCTTAATGCAGGGGCCTCCATGCTGATCTCTGAGGAGGAACAACGTTCTGCTATGGCTACCTCTGCCCCTTTCCTTCTCCTTTCCTCTCCCTCTCTCCCTCTGCCCCACCACACTAACAGGGCCAGCCAGAGCCTCCTTCACCTCCACAGAGGCCAACGTGTGACTTGATGCCATCAATAAAACTACCGCCTGAGATGGACCGTGGTCACGTCCCTGCACAGTGAGACAGGCTCTCTACAGTGACTCAATGGAGGACAGCCCTCTAGGAGACAAACACTCAATATCTCACTGGCAGGTCTGTTCTCTCGGATCCATACAAGTTCATGTCTCAGTTTTTTCCCCTCCCTGTGTTCTGGGTCTTCAGGGTTTGGGTTATTGGTTAGCGCCACTTACATAGGAGAAAATCTGGAACTATGCACGTCCAAGGTGAGCTATGGAAGGGAGTCGTGGTTACATTGGGATTTGGGAGGTGGGGGAACAAACATGACGGTATACTACAGACTATGAATTAATAAACTGCTGTAATTGGCAGCTGTTTACCACATTTCATCACAACCAAATAGCATGTGATTTGTGTAATGCTCAGATAATGACATTGCAGTGGAGTGACAATTCATACTCAAACAGGAAAAGTCACTCCACTTTAAGCTTCAATTGAAGTGTCCAGGCTTTAACAGAAATATTGAAATAATTGGTCAGTGTTTCCCCTGGATTTTAGTATACTTTTTGTTCATGGTGGCAGAGGTGGCAGAGGGACCTGCCATTTGTTCATGGTGGCAGAGGTTGCAGAGGGACCTGCCATTTGTTCATGGTGGCAGAGGTGGCAGAGGGACCTGCCATTTGTTCATGGTGGCAGAGGTGGCAGAGGGACCTGCCATTTGTTCATGGTGGCAGAGGTGGCAGAGGGACCTGCCATTTGTTCACGGTGGCAGAGGTGGCAGAGGGACCTGCCATTTGTTCACGGTGGCAGAGGTGGCAGAGGGACCTGCCATTTGTTCATGGTGGCAGAGGTGCAGACTGACCTACCATTTGTTCATGGTGGCAGAGGGACCTGCCATTTGTTCATGGTGGCAGAGTTGCAGAGGGACCTACCATTTGTTCATGGTGGCAGAGGTTGCAGAGGGACCTACCATTTGTTCATGGTGGCAGAGGTTGCAGAGGGACCTACCATTTGTTCAGGGTGGCAGTTGCAGGGGGACCTGCCATTTGTTCATGGTGGCAGAGGTTGCAGAGGGACCTGCATTTGTTCATGGTGGCAGAGGTTGCAGAGGGACCTGCCATTTGTTCATGGTGGCAGAGGTTGCAGAGGGACCTGCCATTTGTTCATGGTGGCAGAGGTTGCAGAGGGACCTGCATTTGTTCATGGTGGCAGAGGTTGCAGAGGGACCTGCCATTTGTTAATGGTGGCAGAGGTTGCAGAGGGACCTGCATTTGTTCATGGTGGCAGAGGTGCAGAGGGACCTACCATTTGTTCATGGTGGCAGAGGTTGCAGAGGGACTTGCCATTTGTTCATGGTGGCAGAGGTTGCAGAGGGACCTACCATTTGTTCATGGTGGCAGAGGTTGCAGAGAGACCTACCATTTGTTCATGGTGGCAGATGTTGCAGAGGGACCTACCATTTGTTCATGGTGGCAGATGTTGCAGAGGGACCTACCATTTGTTCATGGTGGCAGAGGTTGCAGAGGGACCTACCATTTGTTCATGGTGGCAGAGGGACCTGCCATTTGTTCATGGTGGCAGAGGTTACAGAGGGACCTACCATTTGTTCATGGTGGCAGAGGTTGCAGAGGGACCTACCATTTGTTCATGGTGGCAGAGGTTGCAGAGAGACCTACCATTTGTTCATGGTGGCAGATGTTGCAGAGGGACCTACCATTTGTTCATGGTGGCAGAGGTTGCAGAGGGACCTACCATTTGTTCATGGTGGCAGAGGTTGCAGAGAGACCTACCATTTGTTCATGGTGGCAGAGGTTGCAGAGAGACCTACCATTTGTTCATGGTGGCAGAGGTTGCAGAGAGACCTACCATTTGTTCATGGTGGCAGAGGTTGCAGAGGGACCTACCATTTGTTCATGGTGGCAGAGGTTGCAGAGGGACCTACCATTTGTTCATGGTGGCAGAGGTTGCAGAGGGACCTACCATTTTTTGTAGAACCATTGAGAAAGTCAGTTCTGATGACATTTTAAAATGACATTCTACTCAAATTAAAACATGTAATTAAATAAATATACTGATGCCGACACCATCAAAAATAGTCAAGGTGTCTGAATATTCCAAATGTACTGTAGGTCCTGGATGGCAGGAAACTTGGCCCCAGTGATGTACTGGACCGTAGGCACTACCTCGGTATGCCACGCAATTGCCATAGCTGGAATGATGCAACCGGTCAGCATGCTCTCAATAGTATAGCTGTAGAACTTTTTGAGGATCTGGGGACCCATGCCAAATCTTTCCATTCTCCTGAAGGGGAAAAGGTGATGTCATGCCCTCTTCACAACTATGTTGGTGTGTTTGAACCATGATAGTTTGTTGGTGATGTGGACACCAAGGAACTTGAAACTCTCGACCCTCTCCACTACAGCCCCTTCAATGTGAATGAGTACAGGAGGGGTCTAACCACGCACCCCTTAGGGGCCCCCGTCTTGAGGATCAACATGGCAGACGTGTTTTTGCCTACCCTTACCTGGCGGTGGCCCATCAAGAAGTCCAGGATCCAGTTGCAGAGGGAGGTGTTTAGTCCCAGGGTCCTTAGCTTAGTGATGAGCTTTCTGGGCACTATGGTGTTGAATGCTGAGCTGTAGTCAATTAACAGCATTCTCACCTTGGTGTTCCTTTTGTCCAGGTGGGAAAGGGCAGTGTGGAGTGCATTTGAGATTGAGTCATCTGTGGATCTGTAATGGCAGTATGCAAATTGGAGTAGGTCTATGGTTTCTGGGATAATGGTGTTGATGTGAACCATGACCAGCCTTTTAAAGCACTGTCAGGCATATGTGTATAGGTGGCAGGGAAGTCAGGCGCAGGAGAGTCAAATGAAGTGTAAAATGGAGTCTTTTAATAATGTCATAAAAACATGCTCCATAACACTAAACAGGAAAAGAACATAAACAAATTTGGGTACGAAGACCCGTCGCGCACCTATACAACAAAAACACTACGCTGACAATAAACAATCTCTGACAATGACATGAGGGGAAACAGAGGGTTAAATACACAACAGGTAATGAATTTGATTGAAAACAGGTGTGTGGGAAGACAAGACAAAACCAATGGAAAATGAAAAATGGATCAATGATGGCTAGAAGACCGGTGACGTCGAACGCCGAGCACCGCCCGAACAAGGAGAGGCAACGACTTCGGCAGAAGTCGTGACAAGCACATCATGGCTACCGACGTGAGTGCTACGGGGCGGTAGTCATTTAGGCAGGTTATCAAATAAAATGTTATTTGTTACATGCGCCAAATACAACACTTGTAAGTGAAATGCTTACTTACAAGCCCTTAATCAACCATGCAGTTCTAAAATAATCCCCCCAAAAAGTAAGAGATAAGAATAACAAATAATTAAAGAGCAGCTGTAAATAACAGTAGCGGGGCTATATACAGGAGGTACCGGTAGAGAGTCAATGTGTCAATGTGCTGGGGCACGGGTGTTGAGGTAATTTAGATAATTATGTACATGTAGGTAGAGTTAAAGTGGCTACGCATAGATAATAACAGAGAGTAGCAGCAGCGTGGGGGGTGGGTGCAAATAGTCTGGGTAGCCATTTGATTAGCTGTTCAGGAGTCTTATGGCTTGGGGGTAGAAGCTGTTTAGAAGGCTCTTGGTCCTAGACTTGGTGCTCTGGTACCGCTTGCAGTACGGTAGCAGAGAGAACAGTCTATGACTAGGGTGACTGGAGTCTTTGACAATTTTTAGGGCCTTCCTCTGACACCCCCTGGTATGGAGGTCCTGGATGGCGGGAAGTTTGGCCCCGGCAATGTACTGGGCCGTTCTCAGTACCCTCTGTAGTACCTTGCGGTCGGAGGCCAGGCAGTTGCCATACCAGGCAGTGATGCAACCAGTCATGCTCTTGATGGTGCAGCTGTAAAACCTTTTAAGGATCTGAGAACCCATGCCAAATCTTTTCAGTCTCCTGAGGGGGAATAGGTTTTGTCGTGCCCTCTTCACGACTGTCTTGGTGTGCTTGGACCATGTTAGTTTGTTGGTGATGTGGATGCCAAGGAACTTGTAGCTCTCAACCTGCTCCACTACAACCCCATCGATGAGAATTGGGGCGTGCTCTGTCCTCCTTTTCCTGTAGTCTACTATCATCTCCTTTGTCTTGATCAGGTTGAGGGAGAGGTTGTTGTCCGGGCACCACACGTTCAGGTCTCTGACCTCCTCCCTATAGGCTGTCTCATCGTTGTCGGTGATCAGGCCTACCACTGTTGTGCCATCAGCAAACTTAATGATGGTGTTGGAGTCGTGCCTGGCCGTGCAGTCATGAGTGAACAGGGAGTACAGGAGGGGACTGGGCACGCACCCCTGAGGGGCCCCCATGTTGAGGATCAGTGTGGTGGTCACCTTTGTTTTCTTGGGCACAGGGACTATGGTGGTCTACTTGAAACAAGTAAGTATTACAGACTCAGTCAGGGAGAGGTTGAACATGTCAGTGAAGACACTTGAAAGTGGTCCACACATGCTCTGAGTCCATGCCCTGGTAATCCATCTGGCCCCGCGGCCTCGTGAATGTTGACCTGTGTAAAGGTCTTGCTCACATCGGCTACGGAGAGCGTGATCACACAGTTGTCAACTGGTGCTTTCATGCTTGCTTTATTGTTGCTTGCCTCGAAGTGAGCATAGAAGGCATTTAGATCATAGGTGCCGGATACCGGTCCCGGCACAAGTAAAACCCTGGGAGGTAGGAGTGACAGGGCCAGAGAGGTAAGGGATGGAGAGAAATAGCCAGAAATAAGGTCTGAAGAAAGGTACCACATAGCTCTAAATCCACAGATGAAGGTTTTTGCTAAGGTGTGTTTCATATTGTCACAGAGATCATTCTCCAATGCAGGGCAGTGAATCAGCTGCTCCTTTTATCTTATCTGTGACAGGTTGTTTGGCTTTTCAAGCAGCTTAGCTATCGCCCGAAGAGAATAGTCCCTTTCTTCTTCTTAGCCTCAATGTGTATAGGCAACGTGTGTGTTTGTGCGTGCGTGTGCATGTGTGTATAACATTCTCTGGAGAGGGTTTGAAGGGTCCATTTTATCTTGTTGGTGGTCTGATTCTCCCACACACTTCAAAACAAATGGTCCCTGAGACAATATAAATGATTGTTCTCTGTAAAACAAAATGTTCAAGGGCTATCAAAAGATCATCATCTTAACGATAGCTTTTCTAACCTATTCATTACTTTGACTGTTTTTTTGTTTTCTATTTGTGTTTCTAATAAAAGAGAGTGGTTTAAGAGTCCCCATTTGTCTCACTGACAGTTAACTCACGTCTTGTTCTCTCACTTCACTGTAGTATGTCTAGATTGATCCTACTTCTATAATCCAATTAGTTAACAGCATTGATTGTTAGTTAGAATTGCTACACTAACACTTGACAGGTGACAATAACAATGTGGAAGAGAGCCCGCAGCCCCATATCTTAACTGAGAGCCCTATCAACATAGATTGGCTTGGCTGGACAGTGGATGGTTAGACAGCTTTTGATAGGAAAACAAACAGACAAACAGACACCCAGGCAACAGCAATGATAGGCAGGACTCTGGATGCCACCCGGACACACAGCACTGTTATACCAGTCATACTGTATCGATGTGTTCATCTTCAACATCATACCTCAATATGACAAAAGGGCATTTTAGGGGAAGCTGTAGGTTCACCTTCTTCCCTTCAATCTCACTATCATTGAAGGGTCAATATAGTAACTTCCTACACCTTATCGTTTATTTTATTTGACATACAGCTGTTAGGGTTCAATTGTAAAAAAAATTTAAGCTATGTGAGCCCAAAGAAAAAGGGTGTCTGTTCAAACATTTACACTTACAGGTAGACAACACACCCATTTGCTGGAGTTTATACAGGCTTTCTTGTTCAGCTCTCAGCTCTTCCAACCCCTAGACTCCAGGTAACTTACTTCTGCAGTGTTTGGGTCTGGGAGAAGGCCCAGAAAATAGTGGAGATGGATGAGTGTGTGGCAGCGCGCTACTCTCGCTCTCCCAGGGAGGCTCCGGTCTGCGGCTGGGCCCAGCTGGCTGTGTGTGTGTGGGTGTGTGTGTGTGTGTTCGCTGTGTAAACTCACCCAGAGGGACGCCAGGCCCATGGGAGATAAAGAATTCTCCCAGAATGTAAACAATGTGTGAATTGGCAAGGGGGCAGCTGTAGTCACACACAGACACGTTTGAGAAGACTCCCAGCCGGGTCAAGGTTAAACAGCGCTCTGTTTCAGGGCCCACTTTCCCTCTTAACCTTTCTCGCCGGGGTGCATGGATCTGTGGGGAGGTATTGTGATGACGTGAAGGGTGCCGAGATCAGGGAAAGAAAAGTGGAATGTTCAAAGTATGGTTTGGCCTTTTATGTCTATGGAAAAGCAGCGATGGGGGAGACTTCTTAAGAAACTTGTTATTAGGTCATAGTGTGTGTGGGGGGGGGGGCAATGATCTTTGTCATAGGCATCATCATCATCATCTTTGGTGGCAAATGTTTGATGTCTTTTGGACAGGTAGATAGATATCTGAGGAGATGCATTCTCCATTGACCCAGTTCTTGAGTACAGAAGACGGTTCCCAGCACGACTTGTACAAAGATCTTCCACCATCAGTCTGGTTCAAGCAGCCGTTGAGGACTGACTTCCATGACATGTTTCCAATGACAGAAGCAAACAAGCTAAATATTGTTATTAAACCAAAAGAGTTCCCGTCCAGTTGTGGAGTCATTACAAAAGATGAATCCTGAATTCAAACATTGTCGTAGAAATGTTCACATGGGTTTATTGTCATATGCCAAGACAGGGGAACTTGCTTCATTCATCATGCATGCATATTTACACATCCGTTCCACCTACAGCGCAACTGAACTGAGCCTGTCATCTTAACTACACATCACACTGAGAAGTGTCTCTAGCTGTTCACACTTGTCCAACATGAAGTGTGTTGGCATGTTGAGGGTTAAATTAGTCATAGTCATAGAGACATGTTCATAATGAGAACACGGGCTCTAGTTGTAATATACACAAGGCCTCTTGAGGGAAGGTTAATGTTCCCTTCTGATCAAAGTGGTGAATTATGTTGTCTGTTCTGGTCTCCTCCCACACGTTCTCCTTCAGTCATCCCCCACAGGACATGACAGGCACGCTCAGAATGGACCATCACCAGGGCAATGTTTGTGTGTACAAAGAATAACACACTTAACAACTACTTAACAAAGTAGCTTCTGCCCAGAGAAAGCGCTGTGAAAGATGAGGGGGGCTGGAATGGATCGGTGGTAATCTTTGCTCCGGGGCCATCTTCATTATCTGAGCCTGTGGACAGAAGTGGATCCTCGGGTAAAAATACCCTGGCCTGCTTCTCATCTCTGTGAAGGGCTTATCTCTTATCTCAGCATTTGAAATACAGTTGGAGAGTGAGACAGTAATGAATGGTTCCCATGCTGCCATTGTGTTTCAGCATATTTCTGTTTGATCATGTGTTAATGTTTAGTATTGTGAAATAAATGTTTTCTGTACATTTTGAGAAGAGATAGAAAGTTCAAGTACATAATTTCAATTCCACTGAATATTCTATTCATTTCAATCTAAGATCTCTGCACCAAAGCAATATTCAATGGGTGACGTACATAAGGATTTCCAAACATGAAATAAAAAATAAAAAAGGTTGATCAGGCAACTAGAAGCTTTATACAATAGCCGCAATAGCTACAAGTTGATCTCTATACAATAGTTACAGGCTGGTCTGGTACAGTCAACTGGGCTGCCGGTATATTCTCTCTATCGACAAACCTGGTGGGTTAACTATAACAACAGCCTTGAAGCGCAACAGATATCAATCCAGCACACAAAGACATGGGGGAACATTAGCTGGGTTTCACCGTGACAAGGTGACAAATGGAAGCTCACAGCCCAGCCCAGCCCACTATGGTTCCACTCTAGTAAGCTATTGATTGTGTCCTCGACTTCTGGAAGGCACAGGACACTCTGCGGCCTTGGTGGCACTCTCTGGACTCCTCCGGGAGGCAGAGAAAAAGGATGTTGTCTTTTGACAAGGACCTCAAATGTGTGGCGAGCCAGTCAAAGAACACCTCTGGAGATGCTGTCGCTGTTATTAAACTGAGTCTGTTCAGTCCGGCTGTGGCCTTGTCCCTGGACGACCAACGCTACCGAGAGTCAGTCAGGGGTGCAAAGAAAAAAAGAGAAAAAGAGGGATTAAGAGTATGAACGGAGAAAGGATATACATGGTAGTCCTTCATACACGTACATACACACACTAGGCCAGGCTGAGTTAGCAACATGCAATGAGAGGTGGAGGGGGACAGGGGCACTCAAGCAGTAAGACCACAGCAGCCACCAACATATTCAAAATCAATAGCCAGACAGCTTGGCTTAACAATGCAGGGTGTGATTCTCTACCCATCACCAGCCAACTGAACCATAAGCTGACGTGTTATCCTCAACGTCTGTTTTTGTTGACCTGCTGAAATATAAAATACTCAGCGATATTGCTATAAGTCCAAGAAAGTAATCTTGATTTGGTTGATGAATTTTGGCGGCAGGTTAGGAGAACATCAGTGGGTTTGATTGTCTAGTAGTGGGCCATGCATTGAATGTATGTATTCATGTGTCCTATCAAATACGCATCTTTTGACCAATGGGTAAAAAAAGATGTTAATTTTGGAGATAATCATCTAAGAAAACCAGTGGTCCAAACCTCATGTCTCTATCTGTTCAAAAGTTATTGGAGTTTTTACCCTTGTAGGATGGTCAGAATTAGGGTGACTAAATCAATGGAGGCCAGAGAAAAAAAGGGGTCAACAATCAGGAATATTGCGTCAGCTAGACTGGATTCTGTGTAAGAATTAAGGCTACTGGCTAACTGACAGGCTCACGTTCCCATTGAACTTGTCATCTTTTTTCTCGAATCTGCATGAGATAAAACAATATGGAGGCAAGGTGGACATAGATGTTGAGACATGACATGAAGTATTTTCATATATTAGTTTACGATTTTCATATTCATCTGAAATTCCTTTTCTTCTTAGAATATTTCTCACAATAACAAGCGTATCTGTGAAATGGCAACAAAGCACTGCGCGTATACCAAGCGTTTTATTTTTAAAGCCTTTTACATATAATTCAGCTCGTGTCATGCTAATTTTGTTTTTTGCAACCATCAGAAACAACTTTGAAGACGACGACCACAACATCTAAAATCCTCAAAAGTTGTTTTACGATAAACCTGCACCGCTATGTCAGAGCTTGGTGCTTATTTTCGAATGTACTAGGTTACAAAATCCAACTTATTGGATATAATGTTAATGATACATTAGAGAAAGACCCCACTGAACGATTCAGAACATGAATAATATATTTGTCTCGTTAAAATGTATTTTATAACATAAGGAAATGAAATTTCATCAGCATAGCGTGTTTTCACCCACTGTGGGTAGAGTGGGGGGATACCCTACTTTAAGTCACTTATAAAGCATCTGCTTACTGACCGTATACAATCACAATCCTCTCATAGATTACAGATAAATTAAATGAGTATGCCAATAATAATGATCAGTCCTGAGTCCTGACCATCCATTTTAAGTGGAGAGAAAACCGTACGATTTAAAATTAATGTCATGCAATTTTACACATTTTGTCAATGGGCGGAGAGAAAATGTTGCAATTTTATGACACATTTCATGCAATTCTACTAATTTTGCCATTGTGCAGGGAGAAGAAATGTAAAGTTTAACATATAATTGTGTGAAATTCTACACATTTTGCCATGAAAATGATATTTAAGTGAGAGTCACTTATAAAGTCATTGGTGGCCCACCAGAGGTCAGGGACCGCACATTTAGATAGCTGGCTAGACTTAACTTAACAATCTAAAATATTTTAGCTGACATGGCTGATTGAGTGACCGTCAGTGACTGGCATAGCAAGAGAAAAACTGATAATGCACAACTAGGGCTGTTACGGTGACCGTATTCCCGGACGGCACTGACAGTCACAAGTCATGACCTCAGTCAAATTCCATGTGACTGTTGAGTCACGGAAACTACACTTCTCCAACTGCGTGGTGATGCCGCTGATGGTCATTAGTCGCCTACCAAACTTGCTAACGGCCAGTCATTAACAGGCTGGTACTCAGCGCTCTATTTTCCCACTATTCACTCTGATATCAATACAAATGCAATCAAAATCAAATCAAATACTTAATGAGAGCCCGGGCATTCAGAGTTTGAGTGGAAAAGGACTCTTGGAATGAAATGTATTCCTATAAACTCATGTTGTGCAACATTTCAATAGGCTATGTAATTCCGTGAGAAAACAGAGCTTTGATGGCCTCTATTAAAAATAGGAGGATCCCATCAGTTTTCTATAGGCTAGGCCTACTATATTTATTTGTCAACTTTCCTGATACTAAGCACATTGCTTCAAATCAAATGAAATTGCATTTGTCACATGCACCGAATAAAGCAGGTGTAGACCTTACAGTGAAATGCTTACTTACAAGCCCTTACAAACCAACAATGCAGTTTTAAGAAAAATAAGTGTTGGGTAAAAAATAGATAAATAAGAAATAAAAATAACAAATAATTAAAGAGCTTTGCTTTCCAACCAGACTATCCTACCCGGTTGGCATTAAAATGAACCACGGGAAAAGCGTCCTCCATTTGCTTTTTTCCCCCAGCCCGTTCTGACAGGTGAATGATGATGGCCCATTCTAAATCAAAACTCATTTCACACATACAGTGATTTCCAAAAGTATTAGGACCGTAACACATTTGTGTTGTTTTGGCTCTGTAGTCCAGTACTTTGGATTGGAAATCATACAATGACGTTGAGGTTATTAAAGTGCAGACTGTCATCTTTAATTTGAGATATTATCATTCGTATTGGGTGAACCGTTCAGAAATTACAGCACTTTTTGAACATAGTCCCCCAATTTTAGGGGACCAAAATAATTGGGACAAATTAACTTACAGTACCAGTCAAAAGTTTGTACACAACTACTCATTCCTGGGTTTTTCTTTGTTTTGACTATTTTCTACATTGTATAATAATAGTGAAGACATCAAAACTATGCAATTGCACATATGGAATCATGTAGTAACCAAAAAAGTGTTAAACAAATTCAAATGTATTTTTTATTTGAGATTCTTCAAAGTAGCCACCCTCTGCCTTGATGACAGCTGTGCACACTCTTGGCATTTTCTCAACCAGCTTCATGAGGTTGTCACCTGGAATGCATGTCAATCAACAGGTATGCCTTGTTAAAAGTTAATTTGTGGAATTTCTTTCTTTCTTAAAACCTCTTGATGTAATGGCAAGTTACGTAGTTCAGAATAAACAAGATCAAGCACACACAAAATAACCTTTTTTTATTATTATTATTGATGCCCAGAGCTGGAAACACATCAGATGTCTTCCACAACATGTAAACAATATCAGAAAAAAATGGGATTGATAGACCTAACAACTAGAAATGGGCAGATGTTTAGTAAGTGGTGTCAGGTGTGGTCACAGGACGTTTCTATGTGTCTCTAAACCTCTCCAACGTGGCATATGTTTGTAAATTAGATAATTACAGTGCTATTACATAGTTGCTATACCTAAATGCTATTTGTTCAGTATAAAAACACAATTTCTACCATATCAACCTCACTCAAACATTGTGGTGTTTTGGGGTATCCAGGGTACATTCAAGTGTTCTTTCAACCTCTCCAAAGTGTCCGAATGTGGTAATTGCACTGTTTTTGCGCACTGGATGTGCCTAAAAGTCACTGTTCACTATTAAAACTACATTTCTACAACACCAACCTCTCTCAAACATTGTGGTGGTGTCGGGGAAAATACATGGACTATCCAAGTGTTCTCGTCATATTTTTTATTTGCAAAGAAGTCACTCGGAGGACATTCGATGTTGCCATTAAGTCATACATCATTAGATAACATTGGCAATAGGCTAGATTTGTTCCTACCAACCTAAGGATTAATTTCATACCCTCGTGTAGCTATAGCTCAAACATAGACCACATCAAAGCTTACCTTGTAAGATATTTGCTGTTTGGTAAAAACGTTGTGTAAAATAAACATTTTGACTCTCAGGGCTGGTCATCAATAACGTTAGGTCACAGGCAGACGAATAAGACATTGTCATGATCTGTGGAGTCCCGGCTTTTGGTGTGAATTAACGTATTCCATGTTTATTTCATTTAAAACACAGAATACGTTAACCGGAATGTAGGTAGCAGCCATCTTGAAATGAGATCATCGGCATGGCCTTCCCTTACTACCATATACAGGCATATGAATGTGTAATCACACCAAAGACTTTAAGGAAAATATCAATAGCCAAGATACTCAGCTTTCCGCAGACACCCTGCTTTTGCATATAGAGGGTACCGTTCTCATACCAGACTGAAATGAATACTAAAAATCTATTAGGGTCCCCAAATATGAGGACTTTACATTTAAGAGGTTAATCAGTTGTAGGGGTGGTATATAGAAGATAGCCCTATTTGGTCAAACACCAAGTCCATATTATGGCAAAAACTGTTCAAATAAGCAAAGAGAAATGAAAGTCCATCATTACTTTAATACATGAAGTCAGTAAATCCGGAAATTTTCAAGAACTTTGAAAGTATCTTCAAGTGCAGTCGCAAAAACCATCAAGCGTAATGATGAAACTGGATCTCATGAGGACCGCCACAGGAAAGGAAGACCCAGAGTTACCTCTGCTGCAGAGGATAAGTTCATTAGAATCTATTAGAAATCACAACATATAGTGCATTCGGAAAGTATTCAGACCCTTTTACTTCTTCCACATGTTGTTACATTACAACCTTATTCTATAATTGATTAAATGTTTTTTTTTCAGTCAATCTACACAAAATACCCCATAATGACAAAGCAAAAACAGGTTTTTCAAAAATGTTCAAAATGTATTACAAATAAAATACGGAAAATTGTCATTTAATATATAACAAATATAACATAAGTATTCAGACTCTTTACTCAGTACTTTGTTGCAGCACCTTTGGCAGCGATTACAGCCTCAAGTCTTGGGTATGACGTTACAAGCTTGGCACACCTGTATTTAGGGAGTTTCCCCCCATTCCTCTCTGCAGATCTTCTCAAGCTCTGTCAGGCCTCTCCAGAGATCGGGTTCAAGTCCAGGCTCTAGCTGGGCCACTCAAGGACACTCATAGACTTGTCCCGATGCCACTCCTGAGTATTCTTGGCTGTGTGCTTAGGATCGTTGTCCTGTTGGAAGGTGAACCTTTGCCCCAGTCTGAGGTCCTGAGCGCTCTGGAGCATGTTTTCATCAAGGATCTCTCTGTACTTTGCTCCGTTCATCTTTGCCTCGATCCTGACTAGTCTCCCAGTCTCGGACGCTGAAAAACACTCCCACAGCATGACGCTGCCACCACCATGCTTCACCATACGAGTGGTGCCAGGTTTCCTCCAGGCGAGAAGTGGGCTTCTCTCTGGCCACTCTATCATAAAGGCCTGATTGGTGGAGTGCTGCAGAGATGTTTGTCCTTCTGGAAGGTTCTCCCATCTCCCCAGAGAACCTCTAGAGCTCTGGCAGACTGACCATCAGGTTCTTGGTCACCTCCCTGACCAAGGCCCTTCTCCACCGATTGCTCAGTTTGGCCAGGCGTCCAACTCTAAGAAGAGTCTTGGTGGTTCCAAACTTCTTCCATTTAAGAATGATGGAGGCCACTGTGTTCTTGGGGACCTTCAATGCTGCACACATTTTTTGATACCCTTCTCCAGAGCTGTGGCTCGACACAATCCTGTCTCTGAGCTCTATGGGCAATTCCTTCAACCTTATGGCTTGTTTTTTTCTCTGACATGCACTGTCAACTGTGGGACCTTATATAGACAGGTGTGTGTCTTTCCAAATCATGTCCAATCAATGGAATTTACCACAGGTCGACTCTAATCAAGTTGTATAAACATCTCAAGGATGATCAATGGAAACAGGATGTACCTGAGCTCAATTTTGACTCGCATAGCAAAGGGTCTGAAAACTGATGTAAATAAAGTATTTCTGTTTTTTATTTTAATTTGGGCTGCAATCTGAGGTGCAAAAAATGGAATACAAAACTGTTTTCACGTTGTCATTATGGGGTGTTGTTTTTATTTAATACATTTTATTATATGGCTGTAACGTAACAAAATGTGGAAAAAGTCAAGGGTTCTGAATACTATCCCGAAGGCCTAAGGTTTGTATGACAACTAAAGTTGCACAAATAAATCTAAATTAAGCATAATGATCCCTTACATGTGCGCACTCCCTTGTAAATCGTTTTGGAAAAATACGTTTTATTCAACTATGTTCAATTGTATTCTTCTTACGATAAAATAATGCCACAGGAACTATAAGCAAATATTGTCTGCTCAATGAACTAGCTTAGCCCACAGGCATATGGCACAGACAGATCAGGGCTCAACAACTACTCAGAACCTGCTATTCTGTTCTTCTTAAATAGGCTACATTTTCTTCATATCATAATGTATCTTTAGAACTGCTTAAAATAAATAATGGATTTATTGTGATGGTGTAAGGCAGGCTACATTAAATGGATGTATTCGACTTTTTAAAATGTGGATGTTCCATAGGTCCGCATCAGTGGCTTGTAGGCTATTTGTGGAAGGCTCGAGATGCTAAACATGTTTATGTTAATTAATGGTATATTACCATGAGACCTGCAGTTATTTGCATGACAATTATCTGCTGACAAAATTGCATGACCGGCACAGCCCTATGCACAATCAAATTTAGAAATTGCACCTTGTGTATTTTACTATTCTAACCCTGGGCGAGCCCTATGTCACTTATGCCTGGGGCCAGCCCTGTAGGCTAGGTTAAGGCAGACAGGCAGCAGGCAGATAAAGAGGACTCTTCATTAGTCTCGGCTCATTGTGCCACCCTGATCTCCGTCTGGGCCCTAATTGGCTGGCTTCTGCCGGCTCGGCGGCCATATTTCAAGTTAAAGAGAAAGGCTCAACAGGTCAGTGGAATAAAAGGGTCCATTGGACAGGTCAGCAGGCCACTGTCTACAGCGAATAACATGGTCAAAGGTCAAACTAACATCAAGATATGACAGCGCGGGTCAGCCTCGCCGGACCAGCAGGGTGACTGGCTAGACCCACAGACTGGCTGTTATGTTATGATGTTAACACATCACTATATTATATTACAGTATGTAATATTGTATTGTGTAATACAGCAATTCTAGATGTGTTACAGTGGTTGTAGCATTAGCAGGTAGTAAGTTTACACTCTGTTGTGTTGGCTGAATATCAAAAACAAGCAAGCCTTTACTTTTTAGAAGAGTCAAGGGATTTAAATGACACTATTGAAGTCTTATCCATTTTGTTCATACTGCTATTTTGTGTTCATGTGAGGAATAGCAGTTCTCTAATTCATTAATGCTATTGACTGTCTGTATTCAATTCAAATCAACAACAGATAATAGTACATGAAATGAATGCTTGAGACACAATGGCTGCCCAAATACAAAACCTGGGATTAATGAATTAGTGAGCTCTCTAGCCTTCGTCCCATCTTCCCAGTCCTTAGTCAATGCAATTAATCCCTGCCCGATTCCCTCTACGCGCACACGCACGCACACACACACACACACACAGAGGACAGTCTGCCTGGCACCAGACAACAGCACACAGCCAAGTGAGATGTGTGAGAGCCCCCTGCTGCCAAGAGGCGGACAGGAAGAAGAAACAAACCCTTTCAAATGGAGACATGACATGCTCGCCAGGGTGGAAACTCAAACAAACGATTAATGGCTCATGGAGCCTTCAGTACACCTCCCCCTTTTCCACTCCCCCCCCCCCCTCTCAATCCCTCCCTTCCACATACGCCCATGTAGGTCGGGGTTCAGAGGCTGGCATTTCAAGACCCAGGCCACTGCACAGAGACTACATATTTCTGCCAACCCTTTCCCCCTCCGCTTTGTGTTCTGTGGAGCCCCCTGAACCGGCAGGGTAAGGACAGAGGAGGAGTGAGCGATGCTACCATGCCACAGCAGCTATTTCCCAAGGACATTATGTAATATGTACTACAACAGGTGTCAAACCAGATTAAAATGTTTCCACACAAAGACATAGCATGAACATAATGAAAGCCATTTGTATTGAGCTACAGCCTTTGGGTCTTCTATGGCTGCTGTAGCCCCATGTCAATCAAATGTGTTGTCATGGCCGCTCATTGTGGACCTATCAGAGGACCAGATTGAATGCATGCGTGTGTGTGTGTGTGACACTGTACAGTCATCCTGGCGTCTCCCGAGTTACACAGTGACTTAAAACACTGCATCTCAGTGCTAGAGGCGTCACTACAGACACCCTGGTTCAAATCTAGGCTGTATCACAACCGGCCATGATTGGGAGTCCCATAGGGCGGCGCACAATTGGCCCAGCGTCGTCCAGGTTTGGCTGGTGTAGTCCATCATTGTAAATAATAAATTGTTCTTAACTGACTTGCCTAGTTAAATAAAGGTTCAAATCGGTCGGACAGAGGAGGCTAAAAGGTCTCCCCTCATCCAGCCAGTCTCCATCCAGCCTTAAGAGAGTCGTCTCAATCCCTCGTGGAGCGCAGGAGCTCAAACTTGTTTGACCACGCTCGGGTGGAGGATGTGACCTAACGAGGCACCAGTGGTGCAGGTCCAAATGGGATTAGAGAGGGTTTATTAGACCACAGCTCTGCTGGGCCTCCCTGGCCTGGCCTCTTGGCGCTGTGCTCTGGGGAGAGGCACTTTACAACCTCCAAGGCTGTTCCCATGCTAATTACATAGACACAGTAGCAGTGTTAAACATAGCGGACCACATAGAACAATGGGTAAAATTGTACATTTTTAATGTTAAATAAAGAGAAAAAAGGCTATTAGTATTTGACTGATCAGACATACTGTATACAGTTCAAGTCGGAAGTTTACATACACCTTAGCCAAATACATTTAAACTCAGTTTAATACTAGTAAAAATTCCCTGTCTTAGGTCAGTTAGGAACACCACTTTATTTTAAGAATGTGAAATTTCAGAATAATAGTAGAGAGAATTATTTTTTATTTTTTTTGTCCATTCGGAAGACCCATTTGCACCTGAGCTTTAAATTCCTGACTGATGTCTTGAGATGATGCTTCAATATATCCACATAATTTTCCTACCTCATGATGCCATCTATTTTTTGAAGTACACTAGTCCCTCCTGCAGCAATGCACCCCCACAACATGATGCTGCCACCCCCGTGCTTCACGGTTGGGATGGTGTTCTTCGGCTTGCAAGCCTCCCCCTTTTTCCTCCAAACCAAACAATGGTCATTATGGCCAAACAGTTCTATTTTTGTTTCATCAGACCAGAGGACATTTCTCCAAAAAGTACAATCTTTGTCCCCATGTGCAGTTGCAAACCGTGGTCTGGCTTTTTTATGGAGGTTTTGGAGCAGTGGCTTCTTCCTTGCTGAGCGGCATTTCAGGTTATGTCGATATAGGACTCGTTTCACTGTGGATATAGATACCTTTGCACCTGTTTCCTCTAGCATCTTCACAAGGTCCTTTGCTGTTGTTCCATGATTGATTTGCACTTTTCGCACCAAAGTACGTTAATCTCTAGGAGACAGAACGCCACTCCTTCCTGAGCGGTTTGACGGCTGCGTGGTCCCATGGTGTTTATACTTGCGTACTATTGTTTGTACAGATTAATGAGGTAACTTCAGGCGTTTGGACATAGCACCCAAGGATGAACCAGACTTGTGGATTTTTTTTCTGAGGTCTTGACTGATTTCTTTTGATTTTCCCATGATGTCAAGCAAAGAGGCACGGAGTTGAAGGTACTGTAGGCCTTGAAATACATCCACAGGTACACCTCCAATTGCCTCAAATTATGTCAATTAGCCTATCAGAAGTTTCTAAAGCCATGAAATCATTTTCTGGAATTTTCCAAGCTGTTTAAAGGCAAAGTCAACTTACTGTATCACAATTCCAGTAGGTCAGAAGTTTACATACACTGAGTTTTAAGTGAAATAATCTGTCTGTAAACAATTGTTGGAAAAATGTCCTAGTCCTAAACGACTTGCCAAAACTATAGTTTCATCAAGCTAGCAGTAGTCTCCCATCAAGCTAGCAGTAGTCTATAATCAAGCTAGCAGTAGTCTCCCATCAAGCTAGCAGTAGTCTATAATCAAGCTAGCAGTAGTCTCCCATCAATCTAGCAGTAGTCTCTCATCAAGCAAGCAGTAGTCTCCCATCAAGCTAGCAGTAGTCTCCCATCAAGCTAGCAGTAGTCTCCCATTAAGCTAGCAGTAGTCTCCCATCAAACTAGCAGTAGTCTCCCATCAATCTAGCAGTAGTCTCTCATCAAGCTAGCAGTAGTTTCCCATCAAGCTAGCAGTAGTCTCCCATCAAGCTAGCAGTAGTCTCCCATCAAGCTAGTAGTAGTCTCCCATCAAGATAGCAGTAGTCTCTCATCAAGCAAGCAGTAGTCTCCCAACAAGCTAGCAGTAGTCTCCCATCAAACTAGCAGTAGTCTCTCATCAAGCTAGCAGAAGTCTCCCATCAAGCTAGCAGTAGTCTCCCATCAAGCTAGCAGTAGTCTCCCATCAAGCTAGCAGTAGTCTCCCATCAATCTAGCAGTAGTCTCCCATCAAGTTAGCAGTAATCTCTCATCAAGCTAGCAGTAGTCTCCCAATCTGACCAACACTAGGAGGGAGACAGGACGGATGGGGTGGGTGAGTGGGGGGGGCCTCCTCCTATTCTCAAGGGGGCTGTGGAGGTCCGGCCGCCCAATCCAGTAGTTGCCGCCTCCTGTAAAGCCGGACTAAGCCCAGCGAAGTGTAGCGAAGCCAAGGGAAGGGAAGGGAAGAGAAGCCCTCGAGCTCATGTGTTGTGATTAGCAGGTAATGATCTTTGATCTAATGCGCTGACTGGGAAAGTGCGGCTCCCATTGAATTCCGATGGATGCTTGGCCGACCTGGAGCCAGTGTCACTTCTTGTTAGGGCCCTGGGCTCCGTGACCTCCCCGTCTCCCGGCCTGCCCCCCCTCTCAGCATGAGTGCCCCGCGTAATGATATCAATAGCAGCAGGGGTACAATAAATACAAATCTAAATGCAGGATGTTTGGACAAGAATTCGCTTCCACCCTCCTCTTTTACCCCCCACCCTCTTCCATCTCCCCTCTCATCCTACTCGGACACATTTGCAGATTATTATTGACCATAATTTATACAACAAGAAGCTACCGGAAAGTCTCTTACAGTCCAACACTTTACCTGACTCAATTACATTATATCAGGTTCCATAACATGATTGTTTCCTCATTTGGAATAGGACATGGCCATACCTGGGCTTCAAATAGTTAACCTGCTACACCATTCAGACTAAAGATTTACTTTTAACCTACATCTCTTACATAACTATTAGCTAGCTACTCTACAAACATCACAGCCACATAATGTTATGGAACTTCCGTACCTCCTCTTTAAAATATATAGCCCTATCACCAAGTGGCTGACGGGAAATTAAAAGACATAGTTTTGATCCTGAGCAAAGTGTCAGTGATCAGCCATCCCCAATCAGACACACTGTCCAGTGTTAGGCCAATCGTGGGAGAAATATGATTTCAGTCCCTGGTATTGACACAGCCGTGAGGGAGCCCAACCGACGGTGCCCATAACAAAAGCATGTTCATGGAGTAGTCAGCGAGCCCCAAGGAAAGAGACCTGTTTCTGTGTCCCAATTAACAAGACTGGAAAAAGCTATAAAAACGCCAAGAGACCTGTTTACTATAAATTACAGGTGCACAATGCAGTCACACTGTGAACATACATATGCTGCAGCCATGTGCAACTCCTTTAGGGATCACATGCCATGAACACACTGACTGGGCCCCTAGCTTTAACTGCAACACTGCCCAGAACATGGCTCCTTCTGGATTATACAAATCTGTCAATTATTGGTCCAATATGTAATGTAGAAATGTTTTAACGTCAGCAATAACCAATAGGAAAAGTATTATTAAATGTATCCCATTATCTTAGTTAGCAAGCATCAGCATGGAAGGATAGTATTTGCATAATAACGAATAATACATTTAGTTATGCCAGACACTACAAAGATTTTAAATGAAATCTTGAAAAATACAATCAAAACCAACAAAGGAGCAAAGTGTGTGTAAGAAAGAGAAAGGCATGCAAATAAGCGAGAGTAGCCTATGAAAAAGTATAGGCCTATTTAATGATAGAAAAATAATATGATTTTTGAACAAATTCCCCAAAGTCAGTTTTCAACAGTTCTGCTACAGGATTCAGTTCTGTTCAGCTACAGGATTCTGTGGTATGTCATTTATCAAAACAAACAACATCTAAAGTCATTAAGAATGAAGGCAAAAGCTTATGACCCAACACAGCTCACACTAGTGGTTTGGGCGCTCATAGCGCTCTCTCTAATTAAATGTCTGCACCCTGTCCATCTTGTCACACGGAGATGGTTGACAGACATTGTTTGGTTACCCAACCGGGAAACATTTGCTCGCCACACTTCCACGGAGATTTCTGGCCTGTGGCTTGTCATCCGCGAAGGACGATACCGCTGAAACCGTGCTAATTGTAAACAAACAAATGGGGCATGCCCTTTCTCTGTTGCCATTCGAGGACTGTAGGCTTATTGTGTCACATGATAATACACTTGTAGGCCCAGCCTAGTCTCATAGACTAGATGTAACATAGTAAACGTATATCCGGGACATTCAAATTAGTATGATACATGTTTAGTATTGTCACATAAAACAGATGATTACTTAAGGCATAAACGAAAGTAGGATGATTGGTCGGGGTGGATAGATGGGCATATAACGCAAATGTCTAGCAACCTAAATATTGGATATTTCTGGGAATTAATCATGTGTAACAATTCTATCCCTAATTCTTCTCGGACATGGTTTTTGTATATCACATTTGTTGTTCATGGGAAATAAATAAAAAAAAACAGCAAAAACAGGTCATTTAGAGGCCTTAACACATTTTGTTTTGTCAAAATGATTGAAGTCCCTTTTTTTCTCTTTATAGTGGATAACTAGATCTATGAAATCAGGAGATATAATTGAAGTCTAACAAATAACATTACCTGCATAAATTGTAATCCCCTTTTTATATCTAAATTATTATTTATTTATTTTTCATTATGCCCCTACACCCTCTCCCCTGGTTGGAGGACTTGGTGAACACTTTTTACCATCTTTATGTACAATGTCATTCATAAACATGATACATGATAATTGGTCTTTCCTCTATCAGCGCTTTAAAGTTTAGCCATATTATTTGCTGTAAAATTTGTTTTGCCACATCAGGAGGATGAAATTGAAATTATAACTAACTCTGTATGGCTTAATTTAAAAAGGAGGATAGGCTACATTAAACAAGGATCCATTGCCAATCCAACTGAAATGGTTGGTTTTAATCTGTATAATGGCGAAAACCTTTTGAATATTAGATGTGACTCACTTAATAGCCTGCTGGAAAACCAATTTGGATTCAAATATAATTTAGGTATAATGGAAGCTTTAAGAGAGAGGTTTAATGCCTTAATATGTAATAGTTGTAACCTTCCAAACTCATGTTGATTATATAAATATGCTCGTTTAACTTTATTTGGTTTGCTATTCCAAATAAAATGTAATACTTTTTTCTTGCATTATTTGATAAAGGATTCTCCTGGAGTCGGTAGAACCTTGAATAAATACGTAAACTGCAATATCACTAGAACATTTATCAGGGTCATTTTCCAGTAGATGGACAGGTGTTTCCCTCTCCATGGTTTCAAGATCCTTTCTATTTTGCTAAGTTTTCTATCAAGTTAATAGTTGCAAGATCACTCAACTTTTCTGGGATATGTCCAAGCACATCAACTTCGCCATTCGCCCATTTAACTGGGAGACCACATGGCAATTTAAAGTTTGTTTCTTTTAGAGACCCAATCCGTAATATAGTACATCATAGTTGGGTTTTAGTCCAGAGAAACTAGAGAAATTATTCAGCTCCAGAATAACTTTACTTTTGTCTCTAATCCATAAATGTTTTGCCCCTTAATGTTATCATTAAATGTGATTTATATAGAAAACAGTTCAATGGCCAATATAAATAAGTATGGTGACAGAGGGCAACCTTGTTTTAATCCTCTTGACAATTCAATGTTCTCAGAGAAGTAACCATTATTTATTATTTTACACAAAGGATTTTGTACATTTTATGAGAGATTCTCCAAAGTGGAAAAATTCCAGCCATAGATTCTAGACATACTGTATCAAAGGCTTTCTCAAATCTTCTATGAAATTAATACCTGGTTTCTATACATTCTCATAGTTTTCAATTAGTTACAGTTGTTGACTAATGTTGTCTCCATTATATCATCATTTTAATAATCCTAGATGATCATAATGAATAATGTCTGGAAGGACCTTTTTAAATCTATGAGTAATACATTTTGCCAATATATTTGCGTTGCAACATTTTTTAAGAAACTGTACTGTCCTCCTAACTCCTGCTTCAGTAGGACAGGTATCAGTCCCTCTTTTTGTGTGTCCAACAATTTACCATTTAGATACGGGTAATTAAAACATGATAGTAATGGCTATTTCAGTAGTTCATAAAAGGTTTGATATATCTCTATTGGAATGTCATCGAAGCCAGGGGTTTTCCTTGTCATAAAGGAATCAATTGCCCACCATAGTTCGTCCTGTGCAATTAGGGCTTCACAAGATCTTGTTATATGTCACAGATAGATTTTTTGGGAGAAGGATATCACAAAACTCATCTTCGAGTGAGGTTGGAGGAACTTGACAAGATAACACTTGTTTAAACCATTTTCCTTCCTCATTCAGAATCTCCTTTGTTAAGATAAGGATTTCTCCATCTATGTAATTATTTTCTGTAGGTTCGTTTTGGTTGCCTTTTCCATATTGACGGTTTAGGAAAAACTTTGCCATTGTTCATCCAATTTTCTTTGTTTTTTGGATAAATGAAACTTGATCTTTCCTGAATAAATTCCTTAAACACATTTTATTTTGTATCTAGATTATAGATTGCTCCTGTAGTATAAATTCTCAACACCATTGACGTATAATGTTAGATTTTCTACTTATGTTGTAAGTCTTTTCTCCGTTGACCGATATCGTTTTGGGGATGAGAATTGAATGGCCTCTAAAGGCACATTAAAAGAATCCCATACAATAAGTGGGTCCGGTGAACCTGTATTCTTACAGTGGGGCAAAAAAGTATTTAGTCAGCCACCAATTGTGCAAGTTCTCCCACTTAAAAAGATGAGAGAGGCCTGTAATTTTCATCATAGGTACACTTCAACTATGACAGACAAAAGGAGAAAAAAAATCCTGAAAATCACCATCATTTGCAAATAAAATCATTAAAAAAATCCTACAATATGATTTTCTGGATTTTTTTTCTCATTTTGTCTGTCATAGTTGAAGTGTACCTATGATGAAAATTACAGGCCTCTCTCATCGTTTGGAGGAAAAAGGGTTATGCTTGCAAGCCGAAGAACACCATTCCAACCGTGAAGCACGGGGGTGGCAGCATCATGTTGTGGGGGTGCTTTGCTGCAGGAGGGACTGGTGCACTTCACAAAATAGATGGCATCATGAGGTAAGAAAAATATTATGGATGGAAAATTATGTGGATCTACTGAAGCAACATCTCCAGACATCAGTCAGGAAGTTAAAGCTTGGTCGCAAATGGGTCTTCCAAATGGACAATGACCCCAAGCATACTTCCAAAGTCGTGGCAAATTGGCTTAAGGACAACAAAGTCAAGGTATTGGAGTGGCCATCACAAAGTCCTGACCTCAATCCTATAGAAAATGTGTGGGCAGAACTGAAAAAGTGTGTGTGAGCAAGGAGGCCTACAAACCTGACTCAGTTACACCAGCTCTGTAAGGAGGAATGGGCCAAAATTCACCCAACTTATTGTGGGAAGCTTGTGGAAGGCTACTAAAAATGTTTGACCCAAGTTAAACACTTTAAAGGCATTGCTACCAAATACTAATTGAATGTATGTAAACTTCCGTGAGATGTGATGAAAGAAATAGTTTTCTAGGCTATGTTTCACAAGTTTGAACATCACAGTACAGTACGGCACAGTTTAGTACAGTAGAGCACAGTACAATACGGTATGGTATGGTACGGTACAGGACAGTAGTTGTATTTAGTAGAGTACAGCACATTACAGTAGAGTTTAACTCGTTGGAGTAGAGTACAGTAGAGGACATTACAGTAGAGTACAGTACAGTATAGTTTAATTCAGTAGAGTATAGTACAGTACTCTACAGCACAGTAGAGTTTAATTTAGTAGAGTACAGTACAGTACACTACAGTACAGCATAGTTTAATTCAGGAGAATACAGTAAAATACATAGTTTAATTCAGTAGAGTACAATACAGTACAATGCAGTTTAGTTCAGTAGAATAGAGTCCATTAGAGTAAAGTAGGGAACAATACAGTACACTATTCCTAACTTTTCTTGATTTGACTGTGCTCTAGTCTGCTTTACTGTATTGTACTGTACTATACTCTACTTTTATTTACTGTACTGTGTAATGTACTGTAATCTGCTGTACTGTGATGTACTCTACTGTCCAGACTGGATCAAATCTGAACCAATTATAGACGTCTATGTTTGGGCTAAATCAAGGCCGGTCTGTATCGGACCAAAAATCAACATCTGTAGACGTTGAAATCAAGGCCGGTCAGGAAAATAAGACATCCAAAAGAAGTCGCCTGACGTCAAATGCTCATTAGGTAGTGTCAGTCAATAAACCCTGGTTATATTTCAATATCCCTGTCCTCGTGGAAAGTCTGTCATAGTTATATGGAGGGATAGAAGTTGATGATCTGAATGCATTCGATCCTCAATCAACACCTTTTTTACTTTTGGCACCATAGAAAAGGATACCAGAAAATAATACATCTGATGAGCTGGATTAAGCCTCCTCCAAGTATATTTTATGAGATTCGTGTTTTTAAGTCTCCAACATGTCCATAATATTTGTAGTCTCTTTAAGCGCCAGACGGTGATAGTTGGTAGTATGATAGTTGAACATACTTAAAACTGTAAAACTACCATTATAATATAGTTATTTGTATCTTGGAGACTAATTTGATTATTATAAATATTGTCAAATCAGTTTGGATTGTCATTATTTGGTCCATATAGATTTATGAGCCATATCTGTTTATCATCACGTCGTATTCATTTTCATTAAAATGATTTTTTAACATAATACCCCAAAAGCAAGAGAAAAGCCTCCTTATCCTCGCATTGAGAAAGCAACCTGGGGTATCACAAGGGCTAGTTTGGATGCTTTTTCAATGCTGTGATACTGTATGTTCTTAATTATTGTGTATTATTTGTGTATACATTGAGGGGAATGTGGTTATACAATCTCCATTGTTACGCATACCTAGCCTATTCAACAAAAAACTAAAAAATTATGTTGTGTCAGTAAATTCCCAGAAAAGAAAAAGTACCTTTCAAATGTTTCATCTGTGTTGAAAAATGATCTGGCGTCCAACTCAATCTAAACTCAAAGAGAGGACAGATGAAGATGGATAGATGCATCTGTGTCTCAGTGAAACTCAAAGGGAAGTCTAGATAACCAGAAAGGGCCCGGTTATTCATCAGCAGCTAGACAGACTGCCCATACAGAGCTGTCATGCACCAGAAAAACAGAGAGTGAGCATGGAAACTCACTAGCAGCACATAGCACCTGCTTACCATGAACAGGACACAGACGGCAACTTGGGCAAACGTGTGTGTGTGTTTGTGTGTGTGAATATGAGTGTGTTTGTGTAACTGTCTATCTTTCTGCCTGTCTGTTTCGGAGTATGTGTGTGTATCTCTGTAGTGTTTGTTTGTCACTTTGGGGTCATTGCAATAAATGGCACTGATCCCCCTCCCCCTCAGAGATAGACAAATGAACAGTTTTGTTATCTGTGATGCATTTGTGTCTTTGATGTGGCCAATACTGGCCCCTGATTCATTGGGCCCAGCGCTGAGTTTGGGTCCTGTCAGGAGAGGGGCGAGAGGTAGGAGGTGAGGAGCAGAGAGGAGGAGGGAATGGATTGGCAGCTCGGCTACAAAAGCCTGGTCAATGTCTCCTATCATCCAGACCCACAGTACCCCACACACCCCTCCATCCCTCTCTCCTCTCCTCCTCTCCACTGCTTTCCTCAAGGGAGTAGCTTTTCCATGGGCCCTCCCTGCCATAAGTCGCAGAGCCTGTACTGTAGGTAACTCACAGCAGACCCCAAACATTGTTTTCAGTCTCTGCGTCTATCTCTTTCTTTCTTCCACCAATTCCGTCTCCATCGCTCTCTTTGTTCTTGCTGCATGCAGTCGATGGTCCATAACTCAACTGGCTCCTGGTGTTTGATGTCTCTGCTCTGGATATCATTCCATCCTGTTATTACAACACTGACAATATCTGCTGCCTCATATGCACACACACACAGACACACACACTCACTCACAGTAGAAATCTACTTCCGCTGATCAATCTATAGCTGGAATGGGGATAAATGCATAAATGTACTGAATAGAACCAACATTGAGCTTCAATGTCTTTCGTGGCATTGCTCTGCATTGCAGCCTATGGATGGATATATTAGTGTATGTTCTTAGGGAAATACAGGTTCAAACACCATCCTTGCAAGACATTAGCCTTGACCTATTATGTCAAGAGGCAAGGCAGGTCGGAGAGCAGAGAGCTCAGTGGTAGTACGGTCGTCATGTTTTCTAACGTGTAGCAAAATGTATTGCCGGCAGTCGGCAGAGCAATGCAGGGAAGATAGTGACTCTTTACTGCACACTCATTGCCGCATGAATGAATGATGTAGGATTACCTGTAGGAGACGAGGTGGGCCCTCCCGAGTCACAGGATGACACTTTATCAACGGCACTAAAGACTGGGCTCCCCTAAGTGACAGTAGCCAAGGTGACAGAGAAAATCGCTCTCTCTTTCTCTCTTTGTATCTTGTTTCAGCTGGACATTTTTTCAAACTGTTTGAACAGAGAGCAGATCTCACCAGACTTCTATTTGCTATGCGGACACCTGCTGTGAATATCTGACCTGACTTGTGCCTCATGCATTTATGTATACTTCAATCTGAAATTACAGTCAGGGTTTTATATTAATGGGATTTTAAATCTAAGTTGGCATCGTAGAATTTCATGCTAGGAACACTAACCAATATATCCAATTCCATTCATACCCCATCTGTACCACAACCCCATTTGACGCCAGCCATATTTGTAACCTAACCCTATTCGTGCCCCAGCCCCATTTGCTCCCCGGCCCCATTCATACTGTACCCCAGTCCTATTCATACCCCAGCCAGCCCTATTCATACCCCAGCCAGCCCTATTCATACCCCAGCCAGCCCTATTCGTACCCCAGCCAGCCCTATTCGTACCCCAGTCAGCCCTATTTGTACACCAGCCCTATTCGTACCCCAACACCACTCAAGGAGAACAAGGTCCAGATGGCCTCTAGGTCCGACAGTCTCCCTCTTCCACCAGCCCGCTTATCTCCAGCCTCACTTCACTTCAAGGGACCACTGACAGCCCTGTTAATTAGCACCTTGAGCCTTTTTCCCATGAATGACAGAAACCTAGAGCGCCCAACCAAATTTTCCCAACCTCTGTCTGTTTGTCTGTCAAATATATGCAATAGTGAAATATCAATTTCTTGACAATAAATTCCCCTCCTTCTCAGTTCTCATATCATTCCTCATCATCACCACCATCATCATCAATAACAACAACATTCCCTCACAGCTGCATGATAGCCTTACAGTGGTGGCTCTGGCCAGTCCAGGCCTTCTGCCCTTACCGGAACTGAGCTCCTGACCTTGTGGTCATTTGTCCAGGGCTCTACCTCCTCTCCCTGAACCCCTGAACCCCTACAGAGAAATTAGTCTGCCCCTTTGATCTCCTCTGGCTATGTAGTAAGTGGGAGTCATGAAGTCACCCTGCTAAATTACAATGGGCTTCAAAAGAGAAATAAATAAGCAACATGTCCACCAATTACAGGTGGCTGCCCTACATAGGTCACATTCTCCAATTAAGCAGGAGGACAAAAAACGAATGGATTAATTATAATAGATTAAAAGTAGCAAGGAATGTATATACCATTCAAGCAACTATGGAAATAGCATCTTCAGCATCCCATGATATCCAAACTAGAAAAATGACATGTGGTGTGATATGCTCTCCTTACTATTGTCTGGATAAGATGAATGGAAGCTGAAGGGGATGTCTGTCTTTTAAAGTTTTCTACTTTATCGTCTATAAATGGATGCTTTTGTACAAGATCACCAGGAGTTGTCTCATGAAATAAAGACCAAATAGAAAATGAATGTTACCAAGTCACGGTGGGTAACATCTCTGCCTGGCTGAGGCTCTCCTTGGATCTAATCCTCTGTGTGTTTGAAGTGGTGGGCCATGGGCGGGGCCAGGGGTGTTGATTGATGGCTCCTCCTCCTATAGGGCAGTGGGCTTCCTCCGGTGGGTCACATCCTGTCTGGCCCCTGTCCACTACACACTTCCAGAACATGTCCTGGGTCTCTGCCCTCACCCATGCGGTCTCGACCCCCTCCCCCCTCCACCCCCCCCTTGCCGCCTCGGCGCCACGCTGTACCGGTGGTCAGGGCCTATGAGCCACCCGGGTCTAGGGAGAAGGGGAGAGGAAGAGGGGACAAGAGGGAGATGGGGAATGGAGCCAGGGCACTTGCAGGAACTAAGCTTTAGTTCCTTCAACTGCTGCAATGTGTTGCTGGTGATGTACCCCTCCTTCAAGGGGTTCAAAGGGTTCAAACTTCAAGATTATTGGAAATGCAGCACAGTGCACAGTGGGTAAAGGTGTTTTTGGCATGGTCTAATCCCTGATTAATAGCACATTTCAAAAACCTTTTCCACTACAGCTTGTCGCGATAACGTCACATTAACAAACATCGGAAATCTGAAAACGAGGACACGAGGAAAAAAGGTCAGGAAAGCGGAGGCTGAGCCAATGACTGTAATGCCACCTCATGGAGACAAAGAACACTGCAGTTCACCAGTCAGTCCAAAGCAGCAGTGAAAGCATGGTCAGATGTAAAGGTGTCCGCATACTAGGTTGGGTTGGCTCCTAGCAGAGCTCGGGTAGGCAAAGCAAATGTCTGTGCCTCGCATACTACCTTTAAATACCTTCGGTTGAACATTTAGAAAAAAGCCAATATTCACTTCCCAAAATAGTCTGAATTAATCTAATATAAATCTCGAAATCTGTAATCAATTTTGACGTCTTAGTCAGGCATTTTGACATATAACTAAGATGTTTGGTGCAGTATTTCTCAAGTGAAAAAATGTGCATGGAAACTAATCGTCTCTCGTTGAATGACTCTCATTGATGAAGCCCCACTGTTGACCAATCACAGACGAAGTGTGTGCTCGAACAAGCCGAAATGCTGCCGAACACTAAAACGAACAAAAAACATCACAAAATTGCATCATACTATTTGCGCAAACTGTTTCGACTGGGAAGCATACGGTAAGCTTAAAAACTCTACAGGATCGGTGGGTCCCTCACTGGACGGTTGAGCTAACATAGGCTAATGTGATTAGCATGAGGTTGTAAGTAACAAGAAAATATCCCAGGACATAGACATATCTGATATTGGCAGAAAGCTTAAAGTCTTGTTAATCTAACTGCACTGTCCAATATACAGTAGCTATTACAGTGAAAAAATACCATGCTATTGTTTGAGGAGAGTGCACCGTTATGAACTTAAAAAGTTATTAATAAACCAATTAGGCACATTTGGGCATTCGCGATACAAAAATTTGGAACAGAAATGCAATGGTTCAATGGGATCAGTCTAAAATGTTGCACATACCCTGCTGCCATCTAGTGGCCAAAATCAAAATTGCAACGGAGCTGGAATAATACACAATGGCCTTTCTCTTGCATTTGAAAGATGATGGTACAAAAAAAATACAAACAAAGGAATGCTTTTTTCTTTGTATTATCTTTTACCAGATCTAATGTGTTATATTCTCCTACATTCATTTCACACTTCCACAAACTTCAAAGTGTTTCCTTTCAAATGGTATCAAGAATATACATGTCCGGCCTCCCGGGTGGCGCAGTGGTTAAAGGCGCTGTACTGCAGCGCCAGCTGTGCCATCAGAGTCCCTGGGTTCGCGCCCAGGCTCTGTCGTAACCGGCCGCGACCGGGAGGTCCGTGGGGCGACGCACAATTGGCCTAGCGTCGTCCGGGTTAGGGAGGGCTTGGTCGGTAGGGATGTCCTTGTCTCATCGCGCACCAGCGACTCCTGTGGCGGGCCGGGTGCAGTGCGCGCTAACCAAGGTTGCCAGGTGCACGGTGTTTCCTCCGACACATTGGTGCGGCTGGCTTCCGGGTTGGATGCGCGCTGTGTTAAGAAGCAGTACGGCTGGTTGGGTTGTGTATCGGAGGACGCATGACTTTCAACCTTCGTCTCTCCCGAGCCCGTACGGGAGTTGTAGCGATGAGACAAGATAGTAGCTACTACAACAATTGGATACCACGAAATTGGGGAGAAAAAGGGGTAAAATCAAAAATTTTAAAAAGAATTTAAAAAATATGTCCTTGTTTCAGGTCCTGAGCTACAGGCAGTTAGATTTGGGTATGTCATTTTAGGCGAAAAAAAGATTATTGCACCGCATAAGACCACTGAGTTCCCTGGACATCCTAATGTTTAATAATTACTGTATAACTGTAATTAATGATGAATTAGTAACATAATTAGGGTTAGGACTAGGTGTGAGATGAGGGATCTCAGTGGTAGAAGTAGTGACCATGTTGGAACACGTTACTCTTTTAGTGTTCACAGTATAGAATCCTCCTCAACAACACTGATTCCTAGCAACCACAACATAAAAATATATATGAACTTGCTGTCCACAAAGAGTAAAGTTTATAAATGACTGTACATCTTTAATGTCTTGAATTAGATTTTTCTAGTGGGCTCTATTGCAGTGAGACAGGACGTCTTGTTATCTTGGCATTCTGTCTTTGTTGCATTACTTCTACCTGAAGTCAGTGATTATTTTGATTTCCAGTGCCTCTCTGATCCTGGGGAAGACAAATGAAGTGCCTAACCACGGAGAGGCAGAACTCTCTGAGAGGGTGAAAAGAGAGTCTGGGAAAACATTCCTCAGAGAAGAAAGGAGGGATTTATTTTTTATTTTAAATAGTAACAATAGATGTATTTGTATATATTGCAGATTCAAGTAACATCAAACTGAGATTATTTATATTGTATATATAAATATGTAACATATTTGTACCTACAGTGTGTGTACTTTTCTTGAATAAATTTTTTAATTATTTGTGGTGCAAAGGTCTAGGGAAGCAAAACTGCAGTGAGCTGACTGACATTAACCATAAATATTCATACACGTTTGATGGCCTTTGTTTTCATAGGAGATTAAATACATTATAATAGAAAATTAATAAGAGGAAGAAGTCACTTTTATCCCTGTGAAAGTTTCCTGAAGTAATGACAGAAATAACTACATCTTCCATGCCACATAATCAAAAGAACAGAGGGCTGACGTTCTAACTAATCACACTCACACAGAATGTGTCCGTCCAGGAGTAGAGGTTTGCATATCTCAGTTGTAACAATGATTAAGACTCCCCAAAGACTGGAAAACCATTATTAACCTACTGGCTACTCCATGATATGGCCAAGCCAAAACACACTTGGCCCTTTATTTCTCATAAATAATACAAAACACATGAGGAAGAAGGTGGAGAGAGCGAGGGAGGAAGGGGAACCTTGTTTGTTCCCCAAAGCACTTGAGTAGAATCCGATGTGTTCGGAGTGCTTGGGAAGCCAAAGGGTCGTTTTAGGAAGCCGGGGTCGGCTCTGCCGGAGAGGGGAGGAAGGTGTTGACTAGATGCAAACGAGATGGCCTTGTGAAGAGCGACAGTGGGATGATAACCCACTTTCCACCCATTGAGAGGGACGTCTTTATAAGGGATTTCTCATCAGGCCCCAGGCACCTGAGCCTCCCCTAAAATAACCACCTCTACGCTGCATGGCTCCCTGCCAGCATGCCGTCCCTTCCTCCAGCCCAGCCTCCCAAGGCCCTATGTCCTATTGCACAACCTCTCCTCTAACACTGAATGCATACAACTCTACATCTCCAGAATACTACAGGGCCAATCAATGCAAATGTTCATTCAATGAGAGAATCATAATAACATTTAGATTTATTCAGGTTTCTTGTGCTTTTTGTAACTGCATGTTGCTTTTCATTTTATTTTGTGATGGTCAGCAATATAGACTGACTCAATTGTGGGGGGGGGGGGGGGATCGATTTATGTGGAATGATTTAAAGTAGAACATTTTGCATTTATTGTATATTATATTGTGAAACAGTGAATGACAACATTAAGTGTATTTTACCACCCACAAATACATTCACTCATATGCAACCTTAGGACAGGCCATAGACTTACTTTAGGACCTCCCAAAGCTCACAACCGTCCCTCAAGAGGGTTTTAAAACCTTGGCCCTCTCAGCGACTGAACACATAATGGAGAAGAAGGGTAAGAAAGGAGGACAAAAAAGGAGGTGCAAAATGGGCCCTAAAAAGGTCTACTTCCCAGAGGAGGCAGCAGCACATTCCCCTGCAGTATGGTGTAACTAATCGGCTTTGCGGAAAATACTCTTTCCTGTCTACAAGAGAGTGCATGGAGATTTACTACATGGGGACAGAGACTCAGGCAGGTCATAAAGCAGTCGTTTCTACAGTATGGCCTCGGCCCACGGCTCATACGTCACTGACAGGTGGTTATGGTGGTGCCTGGACAAAGGGTTTTATTCCATTCTGCTTTATTAGGATGGATGGGAAGCATTATACTGTCTGTCATCAAAGAAATGGGAGGGGCGTAATGTAATCAGAATGTTAAGTGGCAATGTTACCAACACTTTTGGTCTGCAGTTGTTGACATGTTAGAATTATCATCTTGACAAAGCCATCAGATGAATACTAAACGCTCCTCTCATGCCAGCGCATGCACTCCACCCCTTCACAGAGCCTCCCAAACCACGGTCAGTGTCTGGAAGTCAGGACCTCATTTGGCTCCAACAGAGGCCAATCAGCTCTGTGGTAGCATCTGGCGTTCCTGTGTAGTGGGTGGGACTGGATGTGTTTAGGTGGACAGACAGACAGTACTGTACCAGTCTACCACATCTGAAAAAACTAGGGTGTCCTGAGGTCCTAATTAGTAAAGCCCAGTAAGGCACACCAGGGTGCCAGTGAACTAGGGACTTACAGGGGAAATAACAGATTAACTATGGGAGGTGAGGTGGTAAAAATAGCCACAGTTTCTGGATAAGTGAGGAATTCTTGGAATATGCTTTTGTTTCCCACTACCCTTCAATGCCACCTCTTGGTAACTCCAGACAGATTTTATTGTATGACCGTGGACACAAACATGGAACCCAAACCGGCTGCACGCGTGCGCCATCGTGCATACATTTATTTTGTCCCCCCACACCAAACGCGATCACGGCACGCAGGTTAAAATGTCAAAACAAACTCTGAACCAATTATATTAATTTGGGGACAGGTCGAAAAGCATTAAACATTTATGGCAATTTAACTAGTTAGCTTGCACTTGCTAGCTAATTTGTCCTATTTAGCTAGCTTGCTGTTGCTAGCTAATTTCTCATGGGATATAAATATTGAGTTGTTATTTTACCTGAAATGCACAAGGTCCTCTACTCCACCAATTAATCCACACATAAAACGGTCAACCGAATCATTTCTAGTCATCTCTCTTACTTCCAGGCCTTTTCTTCTCGACTTTATATTGCGATTGGCAACTTTCACAAATTACGTGCATTACCGACACTGCCCTTGTTCGTCTTTCAGTCACCCACATGGGTATAACCAATGAGGAAATGGCACGTGGGTATCTGCCTCTATAAACCAATGATGAGATCGGAGAGGCAGGACTTGCAGTGCGATCTGCGTCAGAAATAGAACTGATTTCTATTTTAGCCCTTGGCAATGCAGACGCCCGTGTCCAGTATGGGTACAATAACTGAATAACATAGATTTCTACATTTATTTTGCAACACTCGCGCAAGCGACGCGAGCGGTGTAGTCAGCCTGTTAAGGAAGAGCAATAGTATTCGTACCAATAAAAAAATTAGAATCAACGGTGAAGGTTGTGATAAAATAATAATCTGCCCAACATGCCTTTTGAGGTCAACATAGTCATTGACTAAAATAAACTTTGTATGAATTAAATGAGCTGTTCTCTGTGGCAGAACCGAGGACTTCTCTTCATGACTTCCTTGCTACATTAAAAGTGTTATATCTTGCGGTTAGGAGACAATTTAAGACCATTTAAAGGCCTGTGAAGAAGGTGTCTGTGTTCCTACACACCTATTTCTAACACACAGCCAACCTAATTACAACACAAAGTTTAACCAAACTAACCCCGCAGCAACCCAAGAGAACACTGAAATGTTTCACTCCACAAAATCCTCCCTAATACTACATAACCATATGCAAACATATATAGGAATGTCCACTGATAATCCCCATAGGTAATGTGTTGCTGTAAGAGGTTTTGTACATTGGAGACTGAAATTGCTAAGGCAGCTGCTGTGCTAATGTCAGTCGTGTCTGTCCTGTCATTCCAGGAGTGCCCTTTGCCTTGTGAGCAATAGCCTGAGAAATAGCAGCCATCTTATCAACGTTTGGAGCCCCCTTAGGACAGTCTGCAGACCGTAGAGCCATAGGACATTTGGCTGGCTAAAATAGTACACATTCAAAAGTATGCATATTTACACAAACATAAACAGCTGTTAATTGAAAATGGCAGAAAATATCAAAAAAGGTTCCACATGATATACATATAGTATTTGTATGGTGTTGAGAAAGAGAGAGAGCTGTGTGTTGCTGACAAATATTTTTTCCTTATCTAACCAGACTTATAGAACAAAAAAAAAAACTTGGCCTGGCCGAGACAACCACCAAGGCCTCCTCCTCAGTAACAGTAGCCAACTGTTTAGTGTGGAGTGGTATGGTCAGTCCTTCTCCGCTACAATCATCTCCATACGTACACAAGTGGATGCTGTGTCATGGCCGGGAACACAGATAAGCCTGCCGTTCTTAGTCAACTCTAGAACCACTGCTGCACTGCAATGGACTGGCTTAGAGGGGGGACGGAGTGGCCATCTGATAGCGGGTAGGCTGAGGAGAAGCCAGACTGGCCTGTATCTCTACACTATGCGTGCTATTCAATCAAAAAGGGAGGATACTGGGTCTCTAGGATAGTTTTTGCTCTGCAAGAAGGCCCGTACAGTACACGTAAGCAATGTCTGGGGTTGTGTAGCCTACTCAACAAAAGGAAAAATGACAAAGCGTTTGAGGCCAAAATTTGAAGCTATGCCTTCGGAAAGTATTGAAATGCCTTGACTTTTCCCACATTATTTTTTACATTACAGCTTTATTCTAAAATGTATTCAATTGTTTTTTTTCCCTCATCAATTTACACACTATACTCCATAATGACAAATCAAAAACAGGTTTTTAGATTTTTTTCTCTAATTTATAGAAAAATAAAATTAAACGTAAATATTTCATTTGCATAAGTATTCAGACCCTTTATTCAGTAGTTTCGTTGAAGCACCTTTGAAGCACGGTTGGATAGGGAGCATTGCTGCACAGCTATTTTCAGGTCTCTCCAGAGATGTTCGATCGGGTTCAATTGTGGCTGCGCAACTCAAGGACATTCAGAGACTTGTCCCGAAGCCACTCCTGCATCGTCTTGGCTGTGTGCTTAGGTCGTTGTCCTGTTTGAAGGTGAACCTTCGCCCCAGTCGGAGGTCCTTAGCGATCTGGAGCAGGTTTTCATCAAGGATCTCTCTGTACTTTGCACCGTTCATCTTTCCCTCAATCCTGACTAGTCTTCCAGTCCCTGCCTCTAAAAAACATCCCCATATTATGATGCTACCACCACCATGCTTCACAGTAGGGATGGTGCCAGGCGTGACGTTTGGCATTCAGGCCAAATAGTTCAATCTTGGTTTCATCAGACCAGAGAATTTTGTTTCTCATGGTCTGAGAGTCTTTAGGTACCTTTTGGCAAACTCCAAGTGGGCTGTTCTAGGAATATTTTTATTTATTTAACCAGGAAGGGCTCATTGAGATTTAAAATCTATTTTTCAAGAGTGTCCTGGCCAAGATAGGCAGCACCAAGTTGTTACACAAATTACAGACAAACAACATGAAAAACTACAAGTAATCTAGTAAAAACCATAGAATTCACAGGAGTATAACAAAATCATAAACAGAAAATTGACAGGTCAGGGAATCAGTCTCAAGATCATACATCAGTGATTTAAAAATACCAATCGGGACAGGTTCTTCCAGTTTAAAAGTATTTTGTAAATAGTCTTGGTGGTTCCAAACTTCTTCCATTTAAGAATGATGGAGGCCACTGTGTTCTTGGGGACCTTCAATGCTGTTCCCCAGATCTGTGGCTCGACACAATCCTGTCTCAGAGCTCACTGGACAATTCCTTCGACCACATGGCTTGGTTTTTGCTCTGACATGCACTGTCAACTGTGGGACCTTATATAGACAGGTTTGTGCATTTCCAAATCGTGTCCAATCAACTGAATTTACCACAGGTGGACTCCAATCAAGTTGTAGAAACATATCAAGGATGATCAATGGAAACAGGATGCACCTAACGTCATTTCGAGTCTCATAGCAAAGGGTCAGTTTTGTATATTTTATTTTCAAAAATGTTAAAAAAAACTGTTTTCGCTTTGTCATTATGGGTTATTGTTTGTAGATTGCTGATGATTTTAGGTTAAGGCTGTAATGTAACAAAAGGTGGAAAAAGTCAAGGGGTCTGAATACTTTCCGAATGCACTATATTTGTAATTATTTTATTGTATTTATTAGGATCCACATTAGCCAACAAAAAAGACATTACAGACCAACAAAAAAAACATTACACTGAATATGTAGTGTGTGTGTGTGCGCATCTATCAGTTACACATACATATCAGTACATACCACACAACAAGTAGGTCACATGGGGAGAGACGTTGGTGCTGTGAGGTGTTTTTTAAATTTAAACCAGGTTTTCTGTTCACTTGTGCTATATGCGAGGGAAGGAATCCCATGCACTCATGGCTCTATATAGTACTGTACGTATACTTGAATTTGTTCTGGACTTGGGGATCGTGAATAGACCCCTGGTGGCATGTCTTTTTGACTATGCAAACAATTTGGAATTTGGAAGTTTGTCACTCAACAACCATTTTCAGTGATGATCAACAACCAATTTGACAGAGCTTGAAAAATAAAAAAAACTAATAATATACTTGAAAATGGTTGTCTAGCGATGATCAGCTAACCAATTTGACAGTGCTTGAAGAATTAAAAAATGACTAACATGCTAATATTGCACAATCCAGGTGTGGAAAGCTCTTAGAGACTTACCCAGAGAGACTCACAGCTGTAGATTTTCAAGTAGATTTAACCCTTGTGTGGTGTTTGGGTCTGTGGGATCCATTTTCAATGCTTACGAAAAGAAAAATGATACAATGAATTACTTTTTCAACCGGAGACTCATTGGCCTTGGCTCATTTTCTGTGAAGAACATGTAAAATAAACATTTTCGTTGGATGCACACTGTGCAACCCCCTACACATTTATATATTACATATGTGGTGTTCGTGTCCACTGGACCCGGGGGTAATAAAAGTGTGCAAAAGTGTGTGTGTAGGTGAAAACAAGCACCAATAACCTGTCTGTCTCCCTGCCTCTCTCCCACTTTTCTCGCACTCTTTAGCCTTTGTAGTGTGTGAAACTACACAACATCTTGCAGGAACCTGCACAATGTTATTACAATACATTATTTTCCCACTCTACCCCAGCCAAGTGCAAATTGGGGGAGGGACGCAACAAAAAAATAGCTTTGCATCTGTGGCTCCATACCACATCAATCAGTATGGAAAAAATAATCTCTGCTCAGAGGGCCTTAGAAATCATTTTTGCAGAAAGAGAAGCTAGTGAGAAAGGTACGTCTTCCACGTTGGAAGATTTTCAGAATATACGGATCATGTCTCTGTCAATTTGGAGTCTCACAAAGACTTGGAAGAAGAGGATGAGAGTGACCCTCAGCCTGCCACAGGAGCAGCCCATCAGCAACGAGCTCATCAGCAGCCTGCAGAAGGAAAAATATGGATGTCAAAAAATTGCGAAATTGAATGGCCAAGGAATGAGCCACCACGCATGGCTGCCAATGTGATATGGATGCAACCAGAGCTGACGTGGATGGAGGTTAGTCAGACACCATCCAGGAAATCATTCTGGACATCACTAATTTGAAGGGAAGGCGTGTTTTTGTAGAGAGATGGAAGGAGATGGACCAAGCAGAAACTGGCAGAGAACTTTTCAGTGCAACAATGTCTCTGGAAAACTGTCACATTATTTCCAGGATTATGCCCTTCAATAACCATGACACCAGACCAGCTCGGTGGCAGAGAGACAAGCTAGCTGCAATCAGGTCAGTGTGGGACAAGTGGGTGGACCGCTTTCCCATTTTTACAGCCCTGGGCCCAACGTTACTGTTGATGAGCAGCTTATGCCATTTACGGGCCGCTGCCCCTTCTAAACCCGCAAAATATGGAATCAAGATCTGGGCTGCCTGTGATGCTGCTTCATCATATGCGTGAAACTTGCAAGTGTATACGGTCAAGCCAGATGGAGAAGCCCCCGAGAAAAACCAAGAGATGCGGATTGTCCTGGACGTGACACAGGAACTCTGTGACCACAACATAACACACAATAACTGTTTTACTTCACAAGCTGGCAGAGGAGCTTCTCAAGAGGAAGCTGACAATGTAAGGAGCAGTATGAAAAAACAAGCCAGAGCTCCACCTCAGCTGTTGAATACACGGAACAGGCCTATCAATTCCTCTTAGTTTGTGTTCACGGCCGACACGTCCCTAGTGTCCAACATGCCAAAGAAAGGCAAAAATGTGGTACTCATGAGTACGCTGCATCGGTATGGGAGAATCTGTGGCCAGGAACATCAGAAAACCGAAATCATAATGGATTACAATGCCACAAAAGGAGGGGTGAACAATTTAGACAAGCTGGTGACTGGCTACAGCTGCTAAATAAGAACCCTATGCTGGCCACTTGTGATATTCTTCAACATCTTGGATATTTCGCCGTACAATGTGTTTGTCATCTGGATGGCATTGAACCCAGATTGGAACAGAGGGAATCTCCAGAGAAGAGTCTGCGCTTTCTCGAGGAGCTGGGCAAGGCATTGGTAAGACCTCAAATCCAGAGGAAGCAAGATATCCCAAGGACCCCAGCTTCTGCAGCCATTGTGAGGAGGATTCAGGAGGAGGATGCTGGTGCCCCATCCACCCGACCCACAGAACCAACAACTCCAATACCAGAAGTAAGTGTGAGTATTGTTGTTGCATGTGTGTCTGACTCTCCTACCTTGGCCTGCTGTAACTATATATGCGAAATTCCTGAACTCAGTGTTTTCATCATTCTAGCCGCCGGTAGCAAAAAGAAGAAGCACTGCGATGTGTGTGCAACCAAGATGGATAGGAAGAAACAGTACACATTTATCAAATACATTTGCAACACATACACAGTAAAATTCTGTCCCTCGTGGTGTGTAGACCGGCCTTAATTTGTGTTCAATGGGAACTCAATTATAATTTCCATAAAATACTGTATGTCAAATTTGTCCTTCCAATTTCTTCAGTTCAAAGCAATACACATCAATAGTGATGAAAACCTTCATTTATATTTGTTCAAGATAAATATGATTTATTCCACTCATGTCTTGACTATAATAGATTTTTGTTTACAAACATGTATTGATAAATGTGATCTAGCAGAGAAAAATGGCAAATATTAACCATATATGCTGTCTATATTGCATGTAATTGATATAAGTCAACATCTAAGTATTACGTATTTTATGTAAATTGTTATGGCTGTATTGTTATAAAACCCAATAATGTTGTTTTTAGATGCTAAGCTGCATGACTGTTTGCTAGCACAGACTGGAATATGTTCCGGTATTCTTCTGATGGCATTGAGGAGTACACCACATCAGTCAGGGGCTTCATCAATAAGTGCATCGATGATGTCGACTGTACGTACATACCCAAACCAGAAGCTAAGGATCCGCACATCCACACTGACCTAAAGAGTAGAGCTGCCGCTTTCAAGGAGCGGGACTCTAACCCAGAAGCTTATAAGAAATCCGGCTATGCCCTCCGACAAACCATCAAACAGGAAAAGCAGCAATACAGGACGAAGATCGAATTGTACTACACCAACTCTGAAGCTCGACGGATGTGGCAGGGCTTGCAAACTATTACAGACTACAAAGGGAAGCACAGCAAAGAGCCGCTCAGTGACACGAGCCTACCAGACGAGTTAAATTACTTCTATGCTCGCTTCGAGGCAAGTATCACTGAAACATGCATGAGAGCATCAGCTGATCCAGACGACTGTGTGATCAGGCTCTCCGCAGCCGATGTGAGTAAGACCGTTAAAAAGGTCAAAATTCACAAGGCCGCAGGGCCAGACAGATTACCAGGACGTGTACTCCGAGCACGCACTGACCAACAGGCAAGTGTCTTCACAGACATTTTCAACCTGTCCCTGACCTAGTCTGTAATACCAACTTGTTTCAAGCAGACCACCATAGTCCCTGTGCCCAAGAACACTAAGGCAACCTGCCTAAATGACTACCGACTCGTAGCACACATCTGTAGCCATGAAGTGCTTTGAGAGGCTAGTTATGGCTCACATCAACACCCTTATCCCAGAAACCCTAGATCCACTCCAATTTGCATACCACCCTAACAGATCCACAGATTATGCAATCTCTATTGTACTCCACACTGCCCTTTCCCACCTGGACAAAAGGAACACCTATGTGAGAATGCTATTCCATGACTACAGCTCCGGGTTCAACACCATATTGCCCTCAAAGCGCATCACTAAGCTAAGAACCCTGGGACTAAAGACCTTCCTCTGCAACTGGATCCTGGACTTCCTGACGGGCCACCCCCAGGTGGTAATGGTAGGTAACAACACATCTGCCATGCTAATCCTCAACACGGGGGCCACTCAGGGGTGCATGCTCAGTCCCCTCCTGTACTCCCTGTTCACTCATGACTGCACAGCCAGGCACAACTCCAACACCATCATTAAGTTTGCCAATGACACAACAGTGGTAGGCCTGATCACCGACAACGACGAGACAGACTATAGAGAGGAGGTCAAAGACTTGGTCGTGTGGTGCCAGGACAGCAATTTCTCCCTCAACGTGATCAAGACAAAGGAGATGATTCTGGACTACAGGAAAGGTAGGACCGAGCACGCCCCCATTCTCAACGATGGGGCTGTAGTGGAGCAGGTTGAAAGCTTTAAGTTCCTTGGTGTCCACATCACCAACAAACGAACATGGTCCAAGCACACCAAGACAGTCGTGAAGAGTGCATGACAAAACCTATTCCCCCTCAGGAGACTGAAAAGATTTGTCATGGGTCCTCAGATTCTCAAAAGGTTCTACAGCTGCACCATCGAGAGCATCCTGACTGGATGCATCACTGCCTGGTATGGCAACTGCTCGGCCTCCGACCGCAAGGCACTACAGAGGGTAGTGCGTACTGCCCAGTATATCATTGGGGCCAAGCTTCCTGCCATCCAGGACCTCTGAACCAGGCGTGTCAGAGGAAGTCCCAAAAAAATTGTCAGACTCCAGCCACCCTAGTCATAAACTGTTCTCTCTGCTACCATACGGAAAGCAGTACCGGAGCGCCAAGTCTAGGTCCAAGAGGCTTCTAAACAGCTTCTACCCCCAAGCCATAAGACTCCTGAACATCTAATCAAATGGCTACCCAGACTATTTGTATTGTTTCCCCCCCCCCTCTCTTTGTTGCTACTCTGTTAATATATCTATGCAGTCACTTCAATAACTCTACTTACATGTACATATTACCTCGACTAACCGGTGCCCCCGCACATTGACTCTGCACCCGTACCCCCTGTATATAGCCTCACTATTGTTATTTTACTGCTGCTTTTTAATTATTTGTTACTTTTCTTATTCTTTCATTATTGTGTATTTTTGAAACTGCATTGCTGGTTTGGGCTTGTAAGTAAGCATTTCACTGTAAGGTCTATCTATACCTGTCGTATTCGGCACATTTGACAAATAACATTTGATTTGATAATGTTGTGGGTCCATCACACCCGCGAAAATTGACTGAATAACAAAAACATGAACACCACACAAGGGTTAAGTCAACTGTAACTGGGCCACTCAGGGACCTTAATTGTCTTCTTGATAAGCAACATGAGTGTATATTTGGCTATTGACCTGCTGAAAAGTGAATTAATCTTCTAGTGTCTGGTGGAAAGCAGACTCAAACAGATTTTCCTATAGACTTTTTCCTGTGGTTAAGCTTCATTAAGTTAATTTTTTATCCTGAAAAACTCCCCAGTCCTTAATGATTACAAACATACCAGTAACATGATGCAGCCACCACTATGCTTGAAAATATAGAGTGGTACTCAGTAAACTTCATTGCTGGTTCGGGCTTGTAAGTAAGCATTTAACTGTAAGGTCTATCTATACCCGTCGTATTCAGCAGGTATATTTTTTGCAACTGTTTCGGGTAATGCAAGTTCTTGTGCTGTTAGGGGAATAACCTGTTAGGGGAATAACCTGTTAGGGGAATAACCTATGTGTAAATGTAGTCTGTTGCTGTATTTCTTTGTGTTACCTGTGATGGTTGTTTGTCTTGTGTAGTTTCTTAATCATTGTACCTAAACTGTATGTGTAAACATGTACAGTTGGGCAAAAAAGTATTTAGTCAGGCACCAATTGTGCAAGTTCTACCACTTAAAAAGATGAGAGAGGCCTGTAATTTTCATCATAGGTACACTTCAACTATGACAGACAGAATGAGAAAAAAATCCAGAAAATCACATTGTAGGATTTTTTATGAATTTATTTGCAAATTATGGTGGGGTTGAGATCTGGGGTCCTGTATATGCAGGACCCAGCTGTAAAAGAGACCTTGGTCTCAGTCTGTGTTCCTTGTTGAAATAAAGGTATAATAATAATTTTTTAAGTATTGGATTTGTCCCAAGAAAAACAATTGCTTTGCTACATTTGCCAGTATTACTTTTGTGCCTTTTTGCAAACAGGATGCACGTTTTGGAATATTTTTAATTTGCTACAGGCTTCCTTCTTTTCCCTGTTAACTTGGTTAGCATTGTGGAGTAACTATGTTGTTGATCCAGCCTGTTTTCTCCTATTACAGCCATTAAACTCTGTAATTGTTTTAGTCACCATTGGCCTCACGGTGAAATCCCTGAGCAACCGGTTACCTTATACTTTCCGGCAACTGAGTTAGGAAGGACGACTTGTATATTTGTAGTGACTGGTGTATTCAGTGTAATTAATAACTTCACCATGCTCAAAGGGATATTCATTGTCTGCTTTTCTTATTTTTACCCATCTACTACTAAGTGCCCTTCTTTGCAAGGCATTGGAAAACCTACCTGGTATTTGTGGTTGAATCATTACAATTAAACTTACAGATAATTGTATGTGTGGGGTACAGATATGAGGTAGTCATTCAAAAATCACGTTAAACACCATTATTGCACACCGAGTTAGTCCATGCAACTTATTAAGCACAATTGTACTCCTGAATGTATTTAGGCTTGTCCTAACAAAGGGGTTGAATACTTATTGACCCAATACATTTCAGCTTTTCATTTGTAATTCATTTGTACAAATGTAAAAAAAAAAAAAAAAAAAACATTATTCCACTTTGACATTATGAGGTATTGTGTGTAGGCTAGTGACTTTTTGGTAATTGAATACATTTTAAATTCAGGCTGTAACACAACAAAAAGGTGGATAAAGTCACGGGGTGAGAACATTTTCCAAAGGCACTGTACCTAGCAGCCGTCTCCATTTTCCAAAGGCACTGTACCTAGCAGCCGTCTCCATTTTCCAAAGGCACTGTACCTAGCAGCCGTCTCCATTTTCCAAAGGCACTGTACCTAGCAGCCGTCTCCATTTTCCAAAGGCACTGTACCTAGCAGCCGTCTCCATTTTCCAAAGGCACTGTACCTAGCAGCCGTCTCCATTTTCCAAAGGCACTGTACCTAGCAGCCGTCTCCATTTTCCAAAGGCACTGTACCTAGCAGCCGTCTCCATTTTCCAAAGGCACTGTACCTAGCAGCCGTCTCCATTTTCCAAAGGCACTGTACCTAGCAGCCGTCTCCATTTTCCAAAGGCACTGTACCTAGCAGCCGTCTCCATTTTCCAAAGGCACTGTACCTAGCAGCCGTCTCCATTTTCCAAAGGCACTGTACCTAGCAGCCGTCTCCATTTTCCAAAGGCACTGTACCTAGCAGCCGTCTCCATTTTCCAAAGGCACTGTACCTAGCAGCCGTCTCCATTTTCCAAAGGCACTGTACCTAGCAGCCGTCTCCATTTTCCAAAGGCACTGTACCTAGCAGCCGTCTCCATTTTCCAAAGGCACTGTACCTAGCAGCCGTCTCCATTTTCCAAAGGCACTGTACCTAGCAGCCGTCTCCATTTTCCAAAGGCACTGTACCTAGCAGCCGTCTCCATTTTCCAAAGGCACTGTACCTAGCAGCCGTCTCCATTTTCCAAAGGCACTGTACCTAGCAGCCGTCTCCATTTTCCAAAGGCACTGTACCTAGCAGCCGTCTCCATTTTCCAAAGGCACTGTACCTAGCAGCCGTCTCCATTTTCCAAAGGCACTGTACCTAGCAGCCGTCTCCATTTTCCAAAGGCACTGTACCTAGCAGCCGTCTCCATTTTCCAAAGGCACTGTACCTAGCAGCCGTCTCCATTTTCCAAAGGCACTGTACCTAGCAGCAGTCTCCATTTTCCAAAGGCACTCTACCTAGCAGCCGTCTCCATTTTCCAAAGGCACTGTACCTAGCAGCCGTCTCCATTTTCCTTGAGTAAATTCACAAACAGAAATGGAAGCCACAAATCTTCATTCGGGCAGAGCTGGCCTACAGATAACTTTGACCATAGATAACGTGTGATAGCATGTACACATATCATCAAACAACTTGCATCTAACCACATCCAGATGGAGTGGGTTTCTCCAGTCACGTCAGCTCCCTTGCTCTGTAGTACAATGGCAGGACTTCAAAACACACTGCATCTCTGACCCTGTTTTTAGGTTTAGGGTAAGCCTACATATATATTTTTCCTGTAAAGTTCAAAAAGGGACCACAGCAAATAGGTTTGGTTAGTTTGTTCAACTTCACATATTCTGTACATAAACTATGCTGTATGCAAAGTTCAGTGTTGGCTACAGTCAACAAAAACAATTGGATATGGAAAAAATGCTCTGCAAAAAACATACTGACTGTATTTATCGAATGTATGTTTTAGTGTATTCATTTATGAAATGAATACTTTTGTAGTATATTAAAATGTAACAGAAAGAGAAAAAAAAACATGTTTTGAAGAAAGAGTTTTGATCATGTATATTACTTCTCCCTCGACTATAAAGCCATTTCCCAAACATGTCCTGTTAAGTATTTAGAACACAGCTATCTTATAGCCGAGCGATGGGAGGCGGGACGTTGGCTTTGTGGCTCTTTGCTGACAGAAACGTTCCCCAATTCTCCTTATTCTAGTGAACCTCCATCTCCACCACACTCTTGTCCCGGAGTCAATCTCTCAACACCCCTCTGGTTGCTCCGCTGTCAGCTGGGTCAAATGAATACAGATGTCTGAAATGAAAACATGTTGGTATTGACCCAAGTTCCTCTGGCAGACCTCTCTCTAGGCTTTACTGACACCTTCTGGTAGACTGGCAGGTTATTCTTTGCACAAATGTGGTTGACCTCATCGAACAGTTCGACTGCCCAGAAAAAACAGAAATGAATTTCACACTGCACAATGGGCAGCTTTGTACAACCTCGTGTCATGAGTTTCTCTGCTCCTCCTAGGACTTTATAATAAAGAATGACAGTCACAGATAACACTTTAGCTTTGAATTAATAATATACACAAACAAATATTTTGACATGGCAAACCATCTGGATAGGTTATGATGCAAATAGATCTGCAAAACACAAGTTTCAAATCGCTCTAGCCCCGTCATGCAGTCCACACCCAGGCTAGGGGCACACAAAATGTGGACACGGATCTTCCCATGACACCACACTGCGGTGCCATATACAAAGCTCTGCAAGCACCCTTTGGGCTGGGGTGCATCTCAATAGTCTCAAAATGGCTTTCTCTGCGTGTTTCTCCTCCTACATATGCACTGACCAACCAGTCCAGATGGAGGGGGGGGGGGTCATGGAGAGAAAGGCAACTTTAAACTATTGACATCCACCTTCCATATCCCTCCAACTTGGGATCAAAAGCTTCTCCATCCATTGCCTCATCTACTCGTCAATTCTTCCAACTCTCACTACCACTTTTTCCACATACCTCATCTATTCATCACCCCCTCCCTCACAGTCTCTTCTTCATCTTGCACTTCTTGTGGACACCACAGCCAAAGCCAAACTTCTTCTGGTCATTGAGGCGCTGCTTGCCCATGCCCCGGAGCTTCTTCAAGCCTCCACTCAGCAGGAACCTCTGTTTCTCTGTCTTCCTGCGCTGCTTTAGGATCTGGTCACAGCTCTTCAGCTCTGAGCATGGACCCTGGGAGCCACCACGCCTCTGCTGGCCAGGGGGACCCAGGGGCTGGGAGTTGGGCCCCCGGGATGGGCAACCTCGGCCCTGGTCTGATCTGCCTCGGCCTGGAAGAGAGGTGAGGGAAACAGGGTTAGAGAAGAGAAGGGCAGCATTTCAATTGTTTAGCATTATTTTATCATGATGTATTGAAAGAAACATGGCAATTTTGAAAGTACATCAAACTGGACATTGCTCTAGTTTTTTTCTAAGTGTCTTGGAATAGATCTGAGGTAGTAGTAGAGCCCAAAGACTGGAGCTTGGAGAATGTCCCAAAGGGATGTAACAATGTCTGCTTTACTTACAGACCTCACATCATACCCATCACAAACAACTGATCCAAACTCTAGCTAGAGCCTTCTGATGAAGTGCACTCCTACCTCCACACCTCCTTCCGCTGCCTCTCCATCTGAATCTCCTCAGTCATCCACCTTGTACTTCTTCTTCCACTCTTCATAGCTGAGAAACAGGGTCAAGGAGATGGAACATCCTTATAATTACAAGTGAGGACTTACTGGTATACACAATAAGCTGAGGGTGTTGTAATTTCCTTTTTAATAGCTTTCATCAGTAAAGACCAGTTTGAGATGACAAAAAGGATACAAGTTCTTCTTGATCATCTGTCCCGTCTCTGTTCTCATCTTCTTCTGGTCTGCCTCCTTTCCTGTTTCTTTGACAAAGCGCTTTCTCTTGCGATCTCTGCAGAGAGATGATTTATATGTCAAGTGAGGTTGCATTGTGTGTGTGTCTCATGGTGTTCCTTCTTACCACTTCATCATGTGTTTGTGCTGGTTAAGTCTGTCTCCTATCAGGTCCAGTACAGCAGTAGAAGCCCGCTGCTCAAACATTGTGCCTTCTGTTCCCAGGCTCAGTCTGCAAACAAACACCGAGTTATATCACCATTATCCCACATTCACAGAATGACTATTTAGGTATTTTGTAAAGCAGAATGGACTGTGTAGTCAGCCTTCCTCATACCCTCTCTCAGAGTTGAAGTCTTTGGGTCTGTAGGGGATGTAGTTCTCACCGTGGCCAGTCTGTTTGGCCTTCTTACTGTCTGGCCTCTCCGCCTCGCCCTGGGGCTTCCTCCTCTTCCCCCCCACTACCTCAGAGACCACCCCCTGGTGGAGAAATGACAGAAGTACAGCATAATTGGTCATATGATACTACTTTGTCTGTGGTGGTGCTATTCACTATTATTGACTTGCAATGGAACACGTACATGCTAGGTTTTATACCATGTAGATGGATACTTAGAGTATTAGTGCTAACCTGAAGGTCCTCCTCTTCACTGTCCTCCTGGTCTGTCGTGTGGTGTGTGGAGGGCAGAGCAGTGACAGGAACATGATACCTGCCCTCTGCAGCCAGAACCACCACCTTTTCGGTGAAATTATCCACCAGCCGTGTCCCTAGAATGCTTGGCTCGCATCCCCACGCTGGCGTTGGTCTTGCTATTCGAGATGATCTCAAAGATTGTCTGGAGAAAAGGTGCTGTGGTCGTTTAATTTTTTTATATTTTTTTTATTTCACCTTTATTTAACCAGGTAGGCTAGTTGAGAACAAGTTCTCATTTGCAACTGCGACCTGGCCAAGATAAAGCATAGCAGTGTGAGCAGACAACACAGAGTTACACATGGAGTAAACAATTAACAAGTCAATAACACAGTAGAAACCAAAGGGGGAGTCTATATACAATGTGTGCAAAAGGCATGAGGAGGTAGGCAAATAATTACAATTTTGCAGATTAACACTGGAGTGATGAATGATCAGATGGTCATGTACAGGTAGAGATATTGGTGTGCAAAAGAGCAGAAAAGTAAATAAATAAAAACAGTATGGGGATGAGGTAGGTGAGAAAGGGTGGGCTATTTACCAATAGACTATGTACAGCTGCAGCGATCGGTTAGCCGCTCAGATAGCTGATGTTTGAAGTTGGTGAGGGAGATAAAAGTCTCCAACTTCAGCGATTTTTGCAATTCGTTCCAGTCACAGGCAGCAGAGTACTGGAACGAAAGGCGGCCAAATGAGGTGTTGGCTTTAGGGATGATCAGTGAGATACACCTGCTGGAGCGCGTGCTACGGATGGGTGTTGCCATCGTGACCAGTGAGCTGAGATAAGGCGGAGCTTTACCTAGCATGGACTTGTAGATGACCTGGAGCCAGTGGGTCTGGCGACGAATATGTAGCGAGGGCCAGCCGACTAGAGCATACAAGTCGCAGTGGTGGGTGGTATAAGGTGCTTTAGTGACGAAACGGATGGCGCTGTGATAGACTGCATCCAGTTTGCTGAGTAGAGTGTTGGAAGCCATTTTGTAGATGACATCGCCGAAGTCGAGAATCGGTAGGATAGTCAGTTTTACTAGGGTAAGCTTGGCGGCGTGAGTGAAGGAGGCTTTGTTGCGGAATAGAAAGCCGACTCTTGATTTGATTTTCGATTGGAGATGTTTGATATGAGTCTGGAAGGAGAGTTTGCAGTCTAGCCAGACACCTAGGTACTTATAGACGTCCACATATTCTAGGTCGGAACCATCCAGGGTGGTGATGCTAGTCGGGCATGCGGGTGCAGGCAGCGACCGGTTGAAAAGCATGCATTTGGTTTTACTAGCGTTTAAGAGCAGTTGGAGGCCACGGAAGGAGTGTTGTATGGCATTGAAGCTTGTTTGGAGGTTAGATAGCATAGATAAACAGTATTACTACAGGTTAGTCATTCATTCATTCATAGAGAATGGCTTCCAATATACATTTCCGATGTAAACTCACAGCTTTAGCCTTGTAGTCCTTAATGCAGTCCACTATTTGAAGGCGCTCCAGTTCCATTTTCTCTAAGCCTGACCCTGAAAATAGACCAAAGCAATGTGGGTTAATATCATAGCAAGAGTAAGGGAGCATATGTGTGTGATTTTCATGAGAACCCTAGATCTGATGAGGATCCACTGAGACAGTAACTTCATTGATTTAACATCCCACATTAAAGTGCACTGGTAAAGTAGTTACTAGGTCAGTCATCTAAAGGCTTCCTCATGCTTCCTTACAGCTGGCGCCTAGCCCAATGGGTGTGCTCGCATATTCCCTTAAAAGGCTGCTTGAAAAACATATTTCGATGCCGTAGCCAGTATAGACTTCCTCAAATTAGATAAAAGAACAAGAAATCAGTCATTAATTCTGACGTTTATTAATTCTGACATTTCTTGCTGAGATCTTAGTCGCAGAATTTTACATCTACGATGTTTTAGTGAAGTATTTCTCAAGTGAAAAACTTTGCATGAAAACAAGTAGTCTATCATTGAATGACAACAAATACTTAATTGAATAATCCCTACTGTTGACCAATGACCAACGAAGGGGCGTAGACTTGGATCCCGAAATTTGGATTGCCTAAGAAAAAAAAATGGTACTCGACCAGTCCGAAAACGTCACAAAATATGCACAAACTGTTCCGAAGTGTTTCTGATGCCTACTGCTTGTAGGCGTTGTCCTCTATGCGGCGCAGGTTCTGCAGGTCATGAGAGCTCTAATGGGCCTTGATCAGCTGGGACTCCTCATCATCCAGGATGCTCTGGGGAACATGACCAAACACACCGTCCAACTCTGGAGGGAGAGAAAAAGATAAATTAAGAGGAGATGGAGAAAGAGAGTGATAAGAGTGAGTGAGAGGCATGAGGAAGGGACAGAGACAGAAATATATGAAAGTAAGCAAGAGAATTGAGTATCAATTGAGTATGACAGAAAACAAGTGTGACAAAACAATTGCAGGGGTGAGCAATGGCTCCACTGTGTATGACATGTTTATGTCCAGTGCTGGTACCTTGCTGATGGTCAGGTGTAGCCAGCTGAAGGGGTCTCCCTAGGAAGAGATGGAGGTCAAAGACAAAAGGTATCTCATCTGTACACACCAGGCTGTAGGCAGCGCCACCGCGGCCTGCGCGTGCAACTCGACCTGGGGTTGAAAAACCACAGATGAGACCATGGTGAGGAAGGTGAATTTCATTTAATTTCATTACACTATATATCATTGACTCAGATGGTTGTCATTGGCCTTTCTTTCCAACGTACATAAGTTACAATTCAAGATAACCTAAAACAGTATGTTGGCCATATTATAGTTCTAATGCTCCCCCTGTTGTTGGTGTTACCCACCAACTCTATGCAGGAAGAGCTTGGCTTTGGAGGGGAAGTTGTAGTTGATGACGTTGTCCAGCAGGGGGATGTCTATACCACGAGCAGCCACATCTGTAACAACCAGCACCATGGCCTTGCGGTGGAAAAATTTACCAATGTTGATCTTCCTGGCAGTCTGGTCCAGGGCACTGTAGATGTAGGCACACTCCACGCCCTCAGAGGACAGCAGCTAACCATAGGGTAACACAGAGTTACATTCAAAACAAGGTACAAGGCTGAGGACAACCAAACCTTATTCAATGACTAGCTTCTCCTTCTATTCACGAGGCTCTCACCTCTGAGGTACTCCACACGGTGTTTGGTGGCAACAAAGACTACTGTCTGCTCCTGGGGCGTTGCCACATTCCTCAGCAGGTGGAGAAGCAGAGCCGGCTTATCATCCATCCTCAGGTGGAAGAACGACAGCTGGGAGAGGAGAAAATACAATGTTATGCTACAACATTTATATTATGTCATTGACTCAAACACAGGTTTCACATTTCAACACTTTAAGGGAATCCAACTGAGTCTAACCAAACTTCAGATTGTATGAATGTGGGTTTTAACGAGTCTATATTCGCTTAACCTTCAGCAGCTCACTCAGCTTGCTGTCCACTTCCAGACAAATCAGCACCGGCTCCGTCAACCCTGCACAAAACACAATCCTTTCAGAGCACTACACATCTTGCCTTGTACACAACTCAATAGCAAAAGGCTGCACAATAACGCATAGGTTGTGGGTGGGCTTTAGATTGCCATTGAAGGGATGTTGTGGCTGGGCTCACCAGCTCTAGTAAACTCCACCAGTAGTTTGGGCAGGGTGGCCCGCGAACAGCAGTATCTGTCTGTTGTCTGGAAGCCTCCGGATGATCTCCTGGAGCTGGTCAGCAAAGCCCATCTCAAACAGCCTGTCAGCCTCGTCAAACACAACGTACTCCACGCTCTGTAGCTTCAGGTTCATCTCCATGACAACATGCATCAGACGACCTGGGGTACCGATAATTCTGTAGGCAGAAGACATAACTCAAATCAACAACACAGAACAAAAACTACAACCTTATTATAATTTAAAATGGCATTATAGCAAATTACAGCAGTACAATGTGAAGACCATAGTGTACATACATGTCTGGCGTCTCATGAAGTGCAGCAAACTGATCATCCATTCTGAAAAGAAACAAGATGTACAGTTGATGCTTGTAAGCACAATAACAATTTTCAACACAACAAGATTGAAGATTTAATTAATAATACCTGTCTCCACCAAGGATCGAAGCAGTCTTAAGGCCAGTGAGTTTCCCTAACTGAAACACAATACAATTAATAGTTACTATTTTCTGGTACTGCCCAAAGAACAAAACATACTGTCCCTAAAAAAATGAAAGATTACCCACATTTTTTTTTTTTTTTTTAAATGTTAGGCGGTTAAATGTAAAAAATTACGATAGGGCTGTGACATTACCAATATGGCAATATTTTTTTCAATGCAAAAATGAAAACATGAAGCAGACAACTCTTTGGGCCTTTAAAAACCTGCTGTATGTAAAATATTGTGCGCTATAGCTTGGAAAATGTATCATGCTTTTCCAACATTATGGCTGTTTTCCTAAAGAAGTGAAATCCGTTTCCTTGTCACGATACTAATGACTATCGCAATACGGTTATCGTCTTGGCCCTAGTTTATGTACAAATATGTATATTATAGTGTAAAATTATGGATGAAAAATAGACTATGAAAAGCCTATCCTGACCTCTTTGGTGAACTTCATGGTTTGCAGCACTCTGGTAGGGGTCAGAATGAGAGCCCTGGCCCCTGTCTGGGCCTGGGGGGCCTTCAGAGATGGGCCTTCGGACATTCTCAAACATGGGCACCAAGAACGCAGCTGTTTTCCCACTGCCTGTCCTTGCCATGGCAACCATGTCCTTGCCATCTAGAATCACTGGGAGAGTCTGAAAGGGGGAGAGAGAGGTCCTGTAAATAATCTACCTGATATATCAGTGAAATGTAAAGATCCAGGGGCAATGGCATACCTTTCTCTGGATTGGAGTAGGGACTTTGTACCCCTTCTTCATGACCCCTTTAAAAACTAGGTAACTGAGACCTGCAATTACCAAAATATGGAGGTTAGGACATACGCAGGACACATTGCTGTATAAAATCTTTAATTGTCTCAAAAAGATGGCCTACAGGTAAGCCTACCACAATTTCTTACCCATGGACTGGAAGCCCCCAGACTTATTTTTCTTCTTGTTCTGAGCTCTGACCAGCTCCCTGGTGTCAGGTTCCACATCAGACAGACACTCTGATGAAGCTCCAGGGAACCGAGGTAACTGTCTTCCAGGCTGAAAAACATATTACATTAAATAACATTGTCATTATGGAGATGGATAAGCTCATAATCATATCACACTCAAAACCAAATCTAGCATGACTTTAAAATTCTCATGTAATTGGCAATAAATCAATTCTAGACCTGACATTACAGAGACCCACAAAAGAGGCATATTTATTACGCTGATTCTGGGTCGTCACTAGTTTACACAACCACAAATGGCTAAACCCCACCTATTACCACAATCTCTCTTCATACAATCTGATTTTAAACATAACCCTAGAATTAACCCCAACCACAATGCTAACCTTATGCCTAAACTTAAATACTGACCCCCAAAAAACGTTTGTTTTCACAAGTTTTTACCAAAGACAATTTTGACTTTGTGGCAACTAGTGACAACCCCGATGGTCTCTGTTGCAAAACGTTTATTAAACGGAGGTAAGCGGAACGTTTGTTTACCTAGCTACAATAACATAAACATGTTCTATATAGCAGCAACTTCGAAGTCCCCACCATCCGAATCGGCCTGCTCCCGGTGGCCAATGTGTCTATTTTTCTTCATCAGCTTCTTCTTTCTTTGAGCCATTGCGATACGTTCTGCACCGTTAACTTGTTTAACTTTGTTCAATGCTTGCCAATAAATCAGCAACTCAGCACATGACAACAACACAGAAATCAGACATTTTGAAACAGGTGAGATTCTTCACGTCAGAATCCTGCGTCGGCGCATGACATGACGTCATTGTGTTTTCGCTTGACGTTTCGTTCTTGTGGAACACACTGGGCGCGTTCGAGCGTAACAGTTTTGTCAAATCGGTGACCATCGTTGGTCTCTGCCTTTCAAAGTGTGTTGCATTATGGGGATAAAAATGGTCCAACTTGCAGTGGTGTAAATTACTTAAGTAGTACTTGAAAGTATTTTTACTTAAGTAGTTTTTCTTTTGTGTCTGTACTTTACTTTACTATTTTTATTTTTGACAACTTACTTTTACTTCAGTACATTCCTAAAGAAAAAATTGTATTTTTTAGTCCATACATTTTCCCTGACACCTAAAAGTACTTTCGAATTCTTGGCAGGGCAGGAAAATGGTCCAATTCACGCACTTATCAAGAGAACATCCATGGTCCTCTACTGGCTCGGATCTGGAGGACTCACTAAAAACAAATGTTTTGTTTGTAAATTATGTCTGAGTGTTGGAGTGTGCCTCTGGCTATCCGTACATAAAAAATAAATAAAATAAAATGGTGCCATCTGGTTTGCTTAATATAAGGAATTTTAAATTATTTATGCTTTTACTTTTGATACTTAAGTACATTTTATCAATTACATTTACTTTAGTTAAATACTTTTTATTTATTTATTTAACCTTTTTTAAACTAGGCAAGTTAGTTAAGAACAAATTCTTATTTACAATAACGGCCTACCAAAAGGCAAAAGGCCTCCTGCAGGGATGGGGGCAGTGATAAATATATATGTATATATTTTTAAATATAGGACAAAACACACATCACGACAAGAGAGACAACACTACATAAAGAGAGACCTAAGACAACAACATAGCAAGGCAGCAACACATGACAACACCGCATGGTAGCAACACAACATGACAACAACATGGTAGCAAGGACCTATATACTAGGCAGTGTCAGAGGAAATCCCCCAAAATTGTCAAAGACTCCAGACTGTTTCCTCTGCTACTGCACGGCAAGCGGTCCCGGAGCGCCAAGTATTTAACCAAAAGGATCCTTAACAGCTTCTACCCCCAAGCCATAAGACTGCTGAACAATTAACCAAAGGGCCACCAAATTATTTACATTGACACCCCCCCTCCATTTGTTTTTCACACTGCTGCTACTCACTGTTAATTATCTATGTATAGTCACTTCACCCCTACCTACGCACATGTTGAAATTACCTCGACTAACCTGTACCCCCGCACATTAACTCGGTATCGGTAGCCCCTGTATATAGCCTCGTTATTGTTATTTTATTGTATTACTTTTTAATTTTTTACATTAGTTTATTTGGTAAAAAATGTCTTACCTCTTTCTTGAACTGCACTGTTGGTTAAGGGCTTGTAAGTACGCATTTCACGGTAAGGCCTACACATGTTGTATTTGGCGCATGTGACAAGTACGATTTTATTTTATTTGAAATTAGCATCAACAAGTGGGTCTTGCGATTGGTATACAGAGATGACCAGTTTATAAAGAAGAGTATAAAGTGCAGTGATGTGTCCTATAATGAACATTGGTGTCAAATCTGATGGCCGAATGGTAAATAACATCTAGCCGCTCGAGAGCACCCTTACCTGCCAATCTATAAATGTAGTCTCCGTAATCTGGCATGGGTAGGATGGTCATCTGAATCAGGGTTAGTTTGGCAGCTGAGGTGAAACAGGAGTGATTACGATAGAGGAAACCAAGTCTAGATTTAACTTTAGCCTGCAGCTTTGATATGTGCTGAGAGAAGGACAGTGTACCGTCTAGCCATACTCCCAAGTACTTGCATGAGGTGACTGCCTCAAGCTCTAAACCCTCAGAAGTAGTAATCACACCTGTGGGGAGAGGGGCATTCTTCTTAAATAAACTTACTTAAGTATATTTTAAACCAAATACTTTTAGACTTTTACTCAATTAGTATTTTACTGGGTGACTTTCACTTTAACTTGAGTCATTTTCTATTAAGGTATCTTGTCTTTTACTCAAGTATGACAATTGGGTACTTTTTCCACCCCTGCCAACTTGAACATACATGTCGACTGCATGAACACTATAAAAATCATGGGTTCAAAGGTCATGAAGTTTTGAATTCATTCTATTGCAAGTTTCTGCAGTTGCTCTTCACAAACTTCATCCTGCAGCCATCACCTACATTGTGGGAGGCTCTATCATTAGGGTGTTTTTGTTTTACCCACAGGAACCAACTTTAACATGACAGGAACCAACTTTGCCTCAATTCATGTATATAGTGGATATGTACAAATGAATATGATATTTGAGGCCTTCTCTCTCACAAATTGATTGTACAATATACACACTTATATTTTCAGTTTGTGAGTGTGTGATATGGGCGTTGGAGACATGTTTATTTAAACATTATAAAGAACAACTTTTATAAACAATGGCAACACTGCCATATAGCGCTGAGCCTTGCTGTTGGAAAACATCAGTGTCCGACTTTCAGCTGGAGAGGAGGGGGGATGAATGAGCCAATTATAAGCTGTTATGTTGGTCATCGGCACAGTTTATGAAATCAGAGAAGAACCAGCAAACAATAGATTAAATTAATAGACTGGAGAGGGTCTCTCTGGAAAACATGGAATGTGCCAACATGTAATTATTTACTAAAACCTGCAATCTCTCCTATGTCATCTGGAGAGGCCATATGTTTTTTAAATGGTCCTTCCAAAAACCCTCTCAGACAGCCTACTGTATTTGATTATCATTTGTTTTCCCTAGCTGGCGTCTAGATGGGACTACACCATCTGTGGATTGTAATGTATTCCCAGTAGGCCTACAATATATCCAATAGTGATCAACATGGTGTGTTACCACATGGATCATCTTTGTACCAACTCAAATGAACAATAACCAAAGGCACATTTAGGTCTTTCAATATAATACACAGATTTAATTCCACTATTGCCTTTCAGTCTGTAATATGATCAAGATTAACACAACCAAGAACTGTATTTCCAGGGCTGCTCTTTGACCTAAGATCTGTCCTTATTCTTATTCTCCAAGGTACAAGCTTATTCTCCAAGGTACAAGATTAGATACAAAATGCAATTACTTTTTCATTCCCACATGAGAATATGCAAAAACTAAAAATTGCTCAAGGGTTGTCCTGTGGTGCATTTCTTGCTTCAATGACAGCCTCTGAGCAGCAGGTAGGCATTTATTGTCATGAATCTTGTCCTGCAGGCAGCTCTACAGAGTGGTCACTAGCTCATAACATTAGATTTTAGCCCTAACCTTAACCCCACTGCTATCTTTACCTTAAATTAGGACCGAAAAGCTCATTTTGGTTTTCATGAGTTTTTATGATATAGACCATTTTGACTTTGCAGCTTCCAATCTAGCGGAAATCTCTCAGTTCTGCCTTCAGGGCAAGATTCATAACAATAAAGGTCATGTCTTTGAGTGGGACCAGTGTTGAAGCTGCAGTTATAGACCTTTCTTATTCCTATAATGGTCAACTGAAGCTAGAGGTCAGTGTAGCACTGACTAGGAATCTCTCCAACCTGCTTGAGTCTTGCCTTTGACTTTGTTTTGTTTGATGTCATCAAGGTATTCTACATGCACTAGCTATGGGACCTACTGGCTCCTGGGTGAAGTTTCCACTATTTGCAGATCTAAGATCAGCATCCCCTCTCCAAATCCTAACCTTAACCATTAGTGGGAAAAATGCAAAACTGGCCCAAGATCAGCATTTACTTTTAAGTTCACCCTACTTTGTTGCTCACAAACAGCTGTGTCAGACATCAAAACCCCATTGAAGCCTAATGGTTATTTGCTCATTAGGGCCAGCACAGGAAGATGTTGCCACTTGCAACCACCAGGTTTTCTGCCTGTTCTCCATCTGGTGGACATGTTTTGTTTGTCTTCACTTGAGCGACTGGAACACAACAGCTCAACAAATGTTACAGTAGATACAGTAATCTTGGTTAACCCAGAACTAAAATTTTGCGTAATAGGGTCAGATGCTCGATATGTTTATGTAGTCAGCCCATGAGAGATTGTACGTACAGTAATGATATCAATAAAGTGGAATACCAAATGCAAAAAAAGCTGGTTTATTTGAAGCCAGTGTAGTAAATAAGTTAACACCATGGCATCATCCAGGCCCTGATCCCATTCATATTCCATCACAGAGGGTTGGCTGGCAGTTGGAAGTTTCCAGGTACAGTGCCTGCCCTGATACAGAGGGTTGGCTGGCGGTTGGAAGTTTCCAGGTACAGTGCCTGCCCTGATACAGAGGGTTGGCTGGCGGTTGGATGTTTCCAGGTACAGTGCCTGCCCTGATGGAGACACACGGTGTCGAGGGCTAGCTTACTCACTCGCTAACGTGGAGCTATTTCCCCCACCTTTGCTGGTGGTATAGAATATAAGGCCTCAGAACTGTCAGGGGGAGCAACATCTCTGGGTTTGCCCAAGGGCATTTGGCAGACTGACACCCACAGCATATTAGCTCCAACCTCCTTAACTCACAGTCTCCGTTCACTGTCCGTCAGTCCAGCCCTGGATCGAAAACATGTCACTCAATCCCTGCCTGCATTCCCTACTTTGTTGTTCTTATATTTGTATTATGATGTGCATTAATTATTCATGAGGCAGCTACAGTTTTCATGCTCCTGTGCGTCATACAGGATGTCTCTGGGCACGCAGCATGGTTCCAGCTCATTGCCACCGTTGTGTAAAGCTTCACCTCTGTTACTCCCACTAGATCCGGAGCATTGATAATAAATACTTACAAATAGGTTGCCTTATCAGTCAGTCAGTCAAACATTTACATTAACATCTGTATTAGTGTACATAAGGAAACGATATACATATGGTGCTGACTGATACTGGAGATAGATTGCAGCATTAGTATGGTAGGGATATGGCTTGTGGTTCAGAAAGCAGTCAGTCAGTGAATTTACATTCAATGAAGGCCATTAGGAAGACAGATGTCAACATGTCTCTGGTTTTATTTCTTTAATGAATATGTACCCAGACAGTGTGTGGTGCAGATGTTGACTGTACTGTAAGATTTGGAGAGTAGATGAACGTTAAATCGATGGTTTAACTAAGGCTAATGCTAACCCTGTAAATGAGAGCTTCGGTTCAACAGACTTCGGCCATATCTGTGTCAAATGTAATTATTTAAAAGCCAGGCCTTGGGGTCAGCTAACCTTTATAAAAATAGACAGACCATCCAATTAGCATCACGAGCCAAGCTTGCTGGCGAATCAGACGGGCATGTTTACTGGTTAAGCATCAGACACTGTTATAAGACACTGGCGATTCGTCTCAAAATCTCACTCCAGTACCTTCAGTGAAAATCAAGTCTATGAGTGTAATGACAAAGAATGCTCTCTGTTGGATTTGCATCTGTCAAGGATCCCTCCGGAACTATCATTTCGCACACCTGGTCCCTATTCCCATTGATTAGTAACTGTATAGGTGTGCCCTTTGTTCACCATTGTCCTGTCGATTATTGTTCCAAAGTCTGTTGGTCGTGTGAGTACCTGTGCTATGTTGTTTTGGCTTTCATGCCACGTATATTGTGCAGATGATTACGGGTCTCGTCCCGTGTGATAATCTCAGCCTCCCATGGGCTAATAAGATGCTGTGAGGAAGAGTGAAAATGTGCTTGGGCTTTCCATCCCCCCCCAGATTGTGGATATTATGGCTTGCCATGGTGTTGGGTTACAGTATGCTAGTGTAGCATAGCATTGACTACATTATCACCTTCACGGTACAGCTAAAATTCCTCCATCTGCAACATGTCTCAACTGTGTCTGATGGAGCCACAAATAAATACATTTGATCTGTATGCTATGCAAGTTTCATTGGCCAAAGTCTGGTACATTCATATTTTCCATGCACTGAATCATTTAATGTGCAAATAAGCAACATTCAGAACTGCTTGCATTTCCACATCTGAAGGAAGCTAAGCCCTTTGAGCCCTGAAATGACCCCTTTGCTGTATAAGGAGAATCTGGATTTGAAGACCTTTCTTCGCAAAAACTGCAGCGGCACATGCATCCGGTCAACTTTCAATGACTTGATATTCCAGCGTTAAAAGGCTGTTTCCCTTCAAGCCACCAGCCACTCCTCTCACAGCTAGTGTCAGCATTAAGGTGATCATCATGGCACATGTGACACAAGCTCAAAAACTATCCCTAAAGGACATTATTAGATACAGACCAGAGAGGATGTCTCACATCAGTGAAACCAGCTGAGGATTCACTGTCACCCACACTTGATACCACCCTCAATACGTTCCCCTGTAGCCTACATGCAATTCATACTCTCTGTTTTGATTCAGATGTGTTAGTCCCATTTGTATTTGGTCAAACACTGTTGGATTACTGCTGATTAGCATTGCACTTTTAAAACATGAGACTTAATGGCCATTTTCTGTCTCATCCTTTCTGGAATGTGTAAGATGATATATACCCAGAATTAAAGCCTGGGAGCAGAATTAACTTCATGTATCATGTCCATCTTCTCACTCCTGTTGTTTCTTTTGGCTGCCTGGCCCTTTCGCTATCTCTCTCGCACTCGCTCTCTCGCTCCTTTTTTAATTGCAGCTTCTCTATTCCTTTCACTCCCGCTTGGCTTCCCTCTGGGAATTTAAAGGGGCCATTGTGTGCCATAAGATAAGTCAGGAGCTTCTCAGGAGACTTGCACCATGGGACTACCGGACCCTTTTCCCACTCGGCTCTCTATAGCCTTATCACTCAAAGACTCAAACAGCTCACCAGAATACAAATTCACAGGGAGAAAAGGGACAGGGTGGAAAAGAGTAATTCGATGTGCAAATCTGAATGTCATATTATGATTTTTATAGGAAGTAATTTATTGGGGTTTACTACAGTATTATTTGTGAAAATTATACACATTTATATGAATTGTGTATTCATCACCACTTTATTTATACAGTGCATTCGGAAAGTATTCAGACCCCTTGACATTTTCCAAATTACAGCCTTATTCTAAAATGTATCAAATATATTTTTTTCCTCATCAATCTACACACAATACCCCATAATGACAAAGCGAAAACAGTTTTTTGACCTTTTTGCAAATGTATTAAAAACAGAAACACCTTTTTTACATAAGTATTCAGACCCCCCCCCCCCCCCCCCCCCCCCTGTTTCCATTGATCATTCTTGCTTGGAGTCCACCTGTGGTAAATGAATTTGATTGGACATGATTTGGAAAGGCACACACCTGTCTATATAAGGTCAGTTGACAGTGCATGTCAGAGCAAAAACCAAGCCATGAAGACAAAGGAATTGTCCGTAGAGCACCGATACAAGATTGTGTCGAGGCACAGATCTGTGGAAGGGTACCAAAACATTTCTGCAGCACTGAAGGTCCCCAAGAACACAGTGGCCTCCATCTTTCTTAAATTGAAGAAGTTTGAAACCACCAAGACTCTTCCTATAGCTGGCCACCCGGCCAAACTGAACAATCGAGGAGGAAGGGCCTTGGTCAGGGAGGTGACCAAGAACCCGATGGTCATTCTGACAGAGCTCCAGAGTTCCTCTGTGGAGATGGGAGAACCTTCCAGAAGACATCTCTGCAGCACTCCATCAATCAGGCCTTTATGGTAGAGTGGCCAGACGGAAGCCATTCCTCAGTAAAAGGCACATGACATGCCACTTGGAGTTTGCCAAAAGGCAGGTAAAGACTCTCAGAACATGAGAAACAAGATTCTCTGGTCTGATGAAACCAAGATTGAACTCTTTGACCTGAATGCCAAGCGTCACATCTGGAGGAAACCTTGCGCCATCCCTATGCTGAATCATGGTGGTGGCAGCATCATGCTGTGGGGATGTTTTTAAGTGGCAGGGACTGGGAGACTAGTCAGGATTGAACGGAGCAGAGTACAGAGAGATCCTTGATGAAAACCTGCTCCAGTGCGCTAAGGACCTCAAACTGGGTGTAGGTTCACCTTCTAACAGGACAACGACCTTAAGCACACAGCCAAGACAATACAGGCGTGGCTTCGGGACAAGTCTCTGAATGTACTTGAGTGGCCCAGCCAGAGCCTGGACTTGAACCTGATCTAACATTTCTGGAGAGACCTGAAAATAGCTGTGCAGCAACACCCATTAAACCTTACAGAGCTTGAGAGGATCTGCAGACAAGAATGGGAGAAACTACCCGAATACAGGTGTTCCAAACTTGTAGCGTCATACCCAAGAAGACTCAAGGCTGTAATCACTGCCAAAGGTGCTTCAACAAATTACTGAGTACAGGGTCTGAATACTTATGCAGATGTGATAGACATTCAGTTTTTGCTTTGTCGTTATGGAGTAGCGTGTCAATATTGTTGATGAAAAGCCCCCCACAATTTAATCAATTTTAGAATAAGGCTGTAACGTAACAAAATGTGGAAAAAGTAAAGAGGTCTGAATACTTTTCCGAATGCACCATATCTGAAAAAGGCTCAATTGTTTTGGTAAACACACTGTGGCCTTCCATTTCAGCTGTCACGTATACTCCCTCTCCTGCCTCTAGGTCATCAGGCTGCTGATAATCCCGCACACCTGTCACCATCGTCTCGCGCACCTGAGCTTCATGACACTCACCTGGGCTCGATCACCTCCTTGATTTCCTTCCCTATATCTGTAACTCCCCTTGGTTCTTTCCTCAGGTGTTATTGATGCTGTTTTCATGTCGGTGCATTGTTTGTGTTTCGTGTTCATTGTTTCTTTTATTTATTAAAACACTCCCTGAACTTGCTTCCCGACTCTCAGCGCACTCGTTACATCAGCTCTGTAAATAACTGGCAGAGGCCAACATTTTTTTAAAGCAGAAATTTGCTTCCTGCAACACTAACTCAAAAAAGTTCTGGGACACTGTAAAGTCCATGGAGAATAAGAACACCTCCTCCCAGCTGCCCACAGCACTGAAGATAGGAAACACTGTCACCACTGATAAATCCACCATAATTGAGAATTTCAATAAGCATTTTTCTACGGCTGGCCATGCTTTACACCTGGCTACTCCTACCCCGGTCAACAGCACTGCACCCCCAACAGCAACTCGCCCAAGCCTTCCCCATTTCTCCTTCTCCCAAATCCGTTCAGCTGATGTTCTGAAAGAGCTGCAAAATCTGGACCCCTACAAATCAGCCGGGCTAGACAATCTGGACCCTTTCTTTCTAAAATTATCTGCCGAAATTGTTGCCACCCCTATTACTAGCCTGTTCAACCTCTCTTTCGTGTCGTCTGAGATTCCCAAAGATTGGAAAGCAGCTGCGGTCATCCCCCTCTTCAAAGGGGGGGGGGGGGACACTTGACCCAAACTGCTACAGACCTATATCTATCCTACCATGCCTTTCTAAGGTCTTCGAAAGCCAAGTCAACAAACAGATTACCGACCATTTCGAATCCCACCATACCTTCTCTGCTATGCAATCTGGTTTCAGAGCTGGTCATGGGTGCACCTCAGCCACGCTCAAGGTCCTAAACGATATCTTAACCGCCATCGATAAGAAACATTACTGTGCAGCCGTATTCATTGATCTGGCCAAGGCTTTCGACTCTGTCAAGCACCACATCCTCATCGGCAGACTCGACAGCCTTGGTTTCTCAAATGATTGCCTCGCCTGGTTCACCAACTACTACTCTGATAGAGTTCAGTGTGTCAAATCAGAGGGTCTGCTGTCCGGACCTCTGGCAGTCTCTATGGGGGTGCCACAGGGTTCAATTCTTGGACCGACTCTCTTCTCTGTATACATCAATGAGGTCGCTCTTGCTGCTGGTCTTTGCTGAGTCTCTGATCCACCTCTACGCAGACGACACCATTCTGTATACTTCTGGCCCTTTTTTGGACACTGTGTTAACAACCCTCCAGGCAAGCTTCAATGCCATACAACTCTCCTTCCGTGGCCTCCAATTGCTCTTAAATACAAGTAAAACTAAATGCATGCTCTTCAACCGATCGCTACCTGCACCTACCCGCCTGTCCAACATCACTACTCTGGACGGCTCTGACTTAGAATACGTGGACAACTACAAATACTTAGGTGTCTGGTTAGACTGTAAACTCTCCTTCCAGACCCATATCAAACATCTCCAATCCAAAGTTAAATCTAGAATTGGCTTCCTATTTCGCAACAAAGCATCCTTCACTCATGCTGCCAAACATACCCTTGTAAAACTGACCATCCTACCAATCCTCGACTTTGGCGATGTCATTTACAAAATAGCCTCCAATACCCTACTCAACAAATTGGATGCAGTCTATCACAGTGCAATCCGTTTTGTCACCAAAGCCCCATATACTACCCACCATTGCGACCTGTACGCTCTCGTTGGCTGGCCTTCGCTTCATACTCGTCGCCAAACCCACTGGCTCCATGTCATCTACATGACCCTGCTAGGTAAAGTCCCCCCTTATCTCAGCTCGCTGGTCACCATAGCATCTCCCACCTGTAGCACACGCTCCAGCAGGTATATCTCTCTAGTCACCCCCAAAACCAATTCTTTCTTTGGCCGCCTCTCCTTCCAGTTCTCTGCTGCCAATGACTGGAACGAACTACAAAAATCTTTGAAACTGGAAACACTTATCTCCCTCACTAGCTTTAAGCACCAACTGTCAGAGCAGCTCACAGATTACTGCACCTGTACATAGCCCACCTATAATTTAGCCCAAACAACTACCTCTTTCCCTACTGCATTTAATTAATTAATTTTGCTCCTTTGCACCCCATTATTTTTATTTCTACTTTGCACATTCTTCCATTGCAAAACTACCATTCCAGTGTTTTACTTGCTATATTGTATTTACTTTGCCACCATGGCCTTTTTTGCCTTTACCTCCCTTCTCACCTCATTTGCTCACATCGTATATAGACTTGTTTATACTGTATTATTGACTGTATGTTTGTTTTACTCCATGTGTAACTCTGTGTTGTTGTATCTGTCGAACTGCTTTGCTTAATCTTGGCCAGGTCGCAATTGTAAATGACAACTTGTTCTCAACTTGCCTACCTGGTTAAATAAAGGTGAATAAAAACATGGGGGCTTAATCTACTGACAGAGAAATGGCTCTCAGCTGTGAAGTGTCTCCTGATTTCACACAGCACACATCTGAGGGGAATATTGATGATGGAGGTTCACAGGTATCCTGATTCCTTCCTAACTCTGCCTCCATTCTGAGATCTCCACACGATTCTGCCTAACAGAGAAGCCTAACAGAGGTGATATATTCAGAGACACCCACACTGACACAACCACAGCAACATACCTGCACACTGACACACATATAGGCACTTAAAACACTACAGATCAACTCACACACACACACCGACATAGATGGATACACAAAGGGAGCACACACACCAAGATTCTACTACACAGGAGAGAGGAAGGGTTTTCTCTAAATGGGCTATGTTTTTGTAAATTAACCGTGGATGTGAAAATCTACGTCTTAGTGTATGTCTCAATATGAGTGATAGCATTGCTGGCAGTCATCTATCAAGACTGACCGTATGTGGCTTTGGGTAGGGAGGGAACAGAGGCTTACTGCAAAGCCTGCCTTATCCCCACAGCATTACGGTCTCTAAGAAAGGATTTACTCTTTAATTCTTGATTAGATAGAATTTCTCCACAGAGCAAACTCCGAGTGATACACAGAGGAGCGATAACCTGACCAGAGATGAGTAATGTTGATAAATAGTCACACCATTAGTCTGACCCTTGCAGGCCGGCACTAACACAATGTTATATCTTAATATTAGAAGTCATGGATTATCAATTTGGAATGAATCATGCTCCACAAGAGGAGGTGAGTCAGGAGAGGAATTAGAGGTGTAGATACAGTGTTAGAGGTGTAGATACCCCCCCACTGAGCCACACTACCTACAACAACAACAACAAGCATCTGGCTGTTGCTTCTCGTGCCCTAGACGTGCACAGACAGCTGAAGGAGGCTCATTTATTTAGTTCCTTCACTCATCTATTTTCCTCCCCCCTCTGCCTGCGTGGCTGACTGGGCTCACACTGGCTCCTCTCTCTCAGCGAGTGAGGGTGTGTGTGTGAGAGTGCGTTTGTCTCAGGCTAAGGTGGAGTGTTGGCTGTGCAGGCTGTGGAGTGGTTCTCTACTCTTCCTTTCCCAGTAGAATATTGGATGAGAACAGTGGAAGTCTCTTTCTTTCTCCTACCTCTGACTATAGACCGTCACCTGTGCTGCATCCATGACTTTACATGCTTGGCTGGTGTATGGGCTTGGATTTACTATGATATCTTATTTTTTCATCACGCAGGGTGAGTATGGGCATACTGAATTCAGGTGTGTGCGTTCGTGCGTGCGTGCGTAAAATAATGAATGTACAGTGCTAGCTGTGCCACTAGAGAACCTGGTTCGAGTCTAGGCTCTTTTGCAGCCGGCCACGACTGGGAGACCCATAGTGCGGCGCCAATTGGCCCAGCATTGTCCGGGTTAGAGGAGGGTTTGGCCGGCAGGGATGTCCTTGTCCCATCGCACACTAGCGACTCCTGTGGCGGGCCGGGCACAGTGCACGCTGACACGGTCGCCAAGTGTACGGTGTCCTCCGACCCATTGGTGCGGCCGGCTTCTGGGTTAAGTGGGAATTGTGTCAAGAAGCAGTACGGCTTGGTTGGGTCGTGTTTCGGAGGATGCACGGCTCTCGACCTTCGCCTCTCCCGAGTCCATACAGGAGTTCCAGCGATGGGACAAGACTGTAACTACCAATTGGATACCATGAAATTGGGGAGAAAAAAAAAGAATAACATTTTTTTTATGAATGGACACCAAATTGTGGGCAATAATATTGCTTTTATGATGCAAACAATTGTCATGAGGGGGAATATCCATAAACCTTCCAATGGAACTATAACAAAGGGGGTCAAACTACATTTCCTTAAAGAGATAATAAGGATTGACATGACTTGTTTTGACTTTAACCTGCTGAATGTCTTTTTCTTGCTAGGGGCAAAAAAATGTAAAATAGGTTCCCTGATGTTCAGCCATAGATTTTTTATTTTCGTATTCCTCTCACTGTCATAATGACTTATGTATCAAAGCTCATTTGAGCTGTTTATGGATGAAACTGAGGGTCCAGTAAGCTCTTGGTCAGATTACTGGTTAAGTATTTATATCAATAGATACACTGCCCACTCAGCTCGATGATGTGGTCAACATGCTAAGATTATTAAGGCAGATTTTTCTACATTCACACGCAATCCTCAGTATTTCAGGAACATTGTGACACACATCAACTAATCTATCATGTTCACGTTTATTCACATCAGCATATATTAAGGACATGCCATATCTGATACCCCTGCAGTAACTGTTTTAACAATACACATTAAGTGGTGTGTTTACACACAAAGAGAATGGATCTGAACAGAAAGAGTAGAAGGGTATCAAAGTACTAAAAGATGCAAAGGAAGCTCATTTGATGTGATGATTTCTAGTCAATTGACAGCATGGTTTTGTATACTGTGTAGATAAAACAATATACTGGACATGTTTGACAGTAAAAATGTATGTGGGCATTAGTGATGTACCATCCAGCATGACAAGTGTTCTTACTCCATCAGCGTTCTGAACTGGATATGGATCCTCTAAAATATGATCAAAATCACCAACGGATATTCCATTCATAGCAATGAATCTGCAGTTAACGGTGGTGCTGTATATTCTGTCTGTCTTAATGAATGTAATAGATGGCCACAGAAGATAAAACAACCAGCCACGCAACCTTAGTTCTGCAAGTCAAATTGGCAGCCAACAGCCATTGAGTACTCTACTGCTATTCATCCTCATCCCCATCACATATATCCTGTGGATAGACTGCACATTTATAGGAGCTCTTTCTCTGCACCAGTGGCGGATTTAGGTATGGGTGACATGGGCTGCCGCCCAGGGAGGCATCTTGCCAGGGGCAGCACAGGGCACCCGCACCAAAAAAATTGGAATGGTGACATTTGCATCGGTTTTCTATCGCTTATTTGCACGATACATCAATGATATCATGTCACCGTGTGGGACTGTGGGTCAATTAACCTTGTCGGAGTGGGCGCCCTGATTCTAGTTTGTGAGCTAGACAGGCTACTGCCTGAGAAGGTCTCCTACTCAGAAGTACGAGATGGAGAGGCGGGCGGGTCTAGGTTGACCTCAGGTCTCCCCACTGGAAGCCAGAGGTAGGGGAGTGGGTGAATCTAATAGCGCACCCCTAACTTTGTAATAATGCAATTAGTAAAATCAGTCACACTATGAAATGCTACCAAATAAACCACAATTCATTCATAATACTGTGAATATATAGTTTCACAGACATATTGCTGCATTTTTTTCTGGTTTGTGCGAAATCATTAAGAATAATATAAACCAGTCTGCACACCACCAAGGTGAATTGGTTTAGTCTTGACTCTTGGTTGACAGTGTTTGGGGGATGGGTAATGTAATGATGCTCAAGTGCCAAATCAACACAAAATGGATAAGAAAAGGTCTAAGCCATCAGATGCCCAGTTTAGGAAAATGAGGACAGAAGAAGAAGAGAAACGCACAAAAGATAAAGGTATGCAGCTATGTCATCTCTTTATGAGTATAATACTATGCATGTCATGAAATAGGCTCGTATAACACTTATGTTTGTTAGCCTATGTTGCTTGCTATGCTATTACACATAGGGCGAAAATATTCTATTTTCTTTTCAACTAGCTTCCATAACATTGGATATAATTTCACACAGTTTCATCGTGATAATGTGTGGAGCCTGCAGCAAAACGATTACAACCTAACTAGCACATTATTGATTTGGTTAACTTTCATTGAGGTGACATAACGTTTTTCTGTGATTGTATTGGCGAGCTCAATAAGGGGAATTTCCAATGCTGTAGGCTAACTTAAAAGACGTCTATATTATGCTGATATTTTGTATCTTTTGTGATATATTGAGTCTTTTGGAGTGTCTTAGAATTAGAATTAACCTAGAATTAGAACCTAGAATGAACAAAGGAGGTTGTATGGGTCATTTGGTTCCTATTCTGAAAGTTTGATCAATTGTGCATAATGACATGTATATTTAATTGTGCAACAAATGTATTTAGGGTGTCAGACTCATATACTGTATTTCAATGCAAATTCAGGGGCACTTCTGAAATATTTTGGAGCACCCTCTGGCACTGGCCAGGATGAGGAACCATCCACCTCCTCAGCCATACAGGTGTCTTCACAAATGAAGACCCATTTGCTTCCACTTCTCCCCAGCAGGATTCTTCAGGTGTGTTTGTGCGCATGGGCAAGTGTGTGTGTGGGTACACACACATGTGTTTATGTGTGCATCCCTGCATAACATAACAAAATACATAATTTTATTTTTGCAGAGTTTTAGGTTTCTATATTGTAGGTAACAATGCTGATTTTATTATTACTGGGTATGTATGTGGGATGTTCCACCACTATAAATGCTGTGAATAACGTGTGTAAACTAATGCTAATGTGTTCTCCATTAGAAATGCTTTTAGCAGCATTCCCACCAGATCCTGCTGCTGAGAATGAACCACTGTCTACAGACCCTGCTGCTGAGAATGAACCACTGTCTACAGACCCTGCTGCCGAGGATGAACCACTGTCTACAGACCCTGCTGCTGAGGATGAAGCACTGTCTACAGACCCTGCTGCTGAGGATGAACCACTGTCTACAGACCCTGCTGCCGAGGATGAACCACTGTCTACAGACCCTGCTGCCGAGGATGAACCATTGTCTACAGACCCTGCTGCTGAGGATGAATCACTGTCTACAGACCCTGCTGCTGAGGATGAACCACTGTCTACAGATCCTGCTGCCGAGGATGAACCACTGTCTACAGATCCTGCTGCTGAGGATGAACCACTGTCTACAGACCCTGCTGCCTGAGGATGAACCACTGTCTACAGACCCTGCTGCCGAGGATGAACCACTATCTACAGATCCTGCTGCTGAGGATGAACCACTGTCTACAGACCCTGCTGCCGAGGATGAACCACTATCTACAGACCCTGCTGACTGACAGAATTCAGACACAACTAGTTTGCAGAGGACCAAGTGAGGTACCACCTAACTTTGTTTTCCCAAGGAATGAGAGTGATGGAAGAAGTTGCTACCACCAGTATTTCAGGAAGATCTTGGTGAGTGGTGAAAATATCCCTAGAAGTTGGTTGGTGTATTCTGAAAGAAACAACAGCCTCTTCTGCTGCAAACTCATTTCTGAGAAGGAAATTAATTTAGCAAACCCAGGACTGACAGACTGGAAACATGCACGTTCTTTGCTGACTTCACAAAACAGCAGTCCAGAATACCAAAACTGCATGAAAACATGGAAAGAACTGGCAATGAGGATCAAAAAAGGGGAACATTTGATAAGCATGAGATGGCACTAATGGAGGCTGAGAGGATAAGATGGAGAGAGGTGTTGACACGTCTGACTGCTATTGTGCAGTCTCTGGCAAATAGAAATGTAGCAGTAAGGGGACACACAGAAACACTGTATTCTCCATCAAATGGAAATTTCCTCAAAGAGGTTGAACTGATGGCACAATTTGATCCAGTCATGAAGAGCACCTTAACCCTGTTCAAAAAGGGACCTCGAGTCACACCACCAGCTACCTTGGCCACCAAATACAGAATGAAGTCATTGTTTTGTTGCGCAGCAAGGTCATTTCAATAATGGTGAGTGACATCAAGCTGGCTAAATGTTTGTCTATCATTCTAGATTGCACCTCAGATGTCAGCCACACTGAACAGTTGTCAGTTGTGATTAGAATTGTGTCACTGAAGGAGGAGCACCACATAAAGGAACATTGTATGGGGTTTTCGGAGGCAGAGGAGTCCATGGGCCAACATTTGGCATCCCTGATTCTCAAAAGATTATAGGAGCTAACAATTCCTTTTGAGGACTGCAGAGGACAGTCTTATGATAATGGGGCCAACATAAGAGGCAAAAACAAAGGTGTCCAAGCCAGACTCCTGGAAATGAATCCAAGAGCTCTATTTGTGCCATGTGGGGCTCACACATTGAACCTGGTCGTGGCTGATGCTGCTAAAAGTTATGTCGATACCACAGGTTACTTTGGCATCTTTCACAAACTGTACACCTTGTTCTCAGCCTCCACACAGCGATGGGCCATCCTGAAAAAACATGTGGACCTCACTTGAAGATGTGGACTGAGACAAGGTGGGAGAGTAAAGTTAAGAGTGTCAGGCAGCAGCGGTGAGAGAGGCACTGATTGAGGTGAGGGGTCAAACCAAAGACCCTGTGATAAAGATTGAGGCCCAGTCCTTGTCAGAGGAGGTGGGATCATACCTCTTCAGCATCTGTACGGTGGTGTGGTACGACATCTTGAGCCAGATCCAACATGTGAGCAAGCTGATGCAGTCTCCCAGTATGCATGTGGATGTTGCAGTCAGTCTTCTCAGAAAGACAGAGAGAGGTCTCAGCAACTACATGGCAACAGGCTTGATGACTGCACAAACATCAGCCAAGGATATTTGCGAGAGTATGAATGTAGAGGCCGTTCGACAACAAAAAAGGCTGTGGTCCACAAAGCGGCTCTTTTCATACGAATCATTTGATGAGCCTTTGAGTGATGCCCTAAAGAAGCTGGAGGTTACATTTTCGAATGTCGTTGTTGATGCTGTAACTTCAGCCCTTCAGGAAAGATTTTCAATATTGGAAAATGTGGGAGAGAAGTTTGGAGTGCTGTCAACCAAAGTCTCTCAAATGAGGAGCTGACAGAACAATGTGAGGCCCTCAGTATGACACTACACTATAAAGAACACTCAGAGTTGGATGGCAGAGAGCTTGCACAGGAACTGAATATCTTGCTATAACTTGCTATCGAAGACCATGACCCTGCTTGAGCTGCTGATATTTATACACAAAAGGGAGCTCTCAGAAATGTATCCAAATGTGTGGACTGCTCTCAGAATGTGTCTTACTCTTCTAGTGACCGTAGCGGAAGCAGAGAGGTGCTTTTCAAAGCTGAAGCTCATCAAATTCTACCTGAGGTCCACCACGTCACAGGAACGCCTTAGTGGCCTTGCTGTCATCAGTATTAATCATGCTGGGAATATTTCTTATGATGATGTAATTGATGACTTTGCACCAGAGTGTGTGTGTGTGGGGGGGGGGGGGGGGGGGGGTACAAGCTTGAACCACCACTGCTCTGCACTAGTGTAATATTACATGTTCCCTGAAGGCTGGCATGTGTTTTCTTTCCCTCTGAGGCATTACATTGATTTCAGTGGATTTCTAAAGTGATTTTTGTAAGAGCATTTGGCAGGGATTAGTTTGCCTCTGAAAGCTGCATGAGAGCTTTTGGTTGGCTATTTAACAGAGAGGCAGGTCAGCGTTACCTTACAGACCCAGCTCTGAGCAGCACTAGATGAGGGGATGTTGATAACGAGAGGGAATTGCTGTCAGGCAAAGCTGATCTCCCAACTTGTGCATAAGATTTTGTAGGTCAGCTACAGGTGTACGAGAGTCCAGTCCAGTCTCATTACCAATCCCCTTAGGCCTAATGGATATACACCACTAAGCTGCACGATACTTACTTGAAAGTAAGTCAGACCATTTAGGAGTTGAGACTGGGTGATGAACTCATGAACTCAATAGGCTATAGTAATTGGTAAGCATGATCCATGGATGGGTCTTTTGTAAGTTTTTAATCCATTTGTGATTCTCTGTTTAATTGAACTATTTCTGTTATGGACCTCAATTGCACAACCTGATAATCATTCATGTAGTTTTGCTTACTTTCATAGCTGACTCATATAATCCAGCCTGGTCTCATAGACTAGACGTGACATAGTAAACGTAAATCCCGGGTACTCAAATTAGTATCATATGTTGTGTTTGGTATGGTTACATAAAACAGATGATAACTTAAGGCAAAAACAAAAGTAGGATGGGTGGTCAAAAAATGTGAATGTCTAGCAACCGAAGTTTGCGAGTTTGAATCTCATCACCGGACAACTTTAGCATTTTTGCAACTTTTCAGCTATTTTGAAACTACTTAGCATGTTACCTAACCCTTCCCCTGAGCCTAATCCTAATGTTAACCCTTTCAGCTTACCCTGCCCTTAACCGTAACTTTAACCCTTTAACCTAACTCCTAAACTTAACCCTAACCCCTAACCTAGCTAACATTAGCCAGCTAGCTAAGGTTAGCCACCTAGCCAACTCGCTAGAATTTGTAACATATCATATGTTTTGCAAATTCGTAACATATTGTACATTTAGCAAATTTGTAACATATAATACGAATTGTAATTCGTAACATATCATATGAAATGAGTGTTGGACATCCATAAAATAATACATACCATACAAAACGTAACATATAGAGTGTCATGAATTTACGTACAGAATAATACAAAATGCTCTGAGATCAGGTTGCATAATCAGAAACACCATATCAAAATAGTTCAGATGTGAACTGGGTGTAGTTTGTGATGGTCATGAGCATAGACATTATATGTAATTCTATGGTCATAGTTGTCTATTTTTACTACTCTGGGACCAGATAGAGACAGGGGTTTACCATGAGATCCCAACCTTACAGAACAGACAGGCTCGAGATACAGCGTTGTATATCCAAAACAGAAACTTATTAGGAAATTGAAAAAAATTACCTAAAGTCATGAATTGTTCAGAGCATATTAAGGGGAGTTACTGCTTTCAATAGATGTAAAATTATATGAAAATTGGCAAAAATGTATTTGCTAGGTTTTCATCAGACAACGACAGTAAGGGTGAGTCATGGTTGTACAATCTTGTGATGTGTCACTGTCAACTTGAGAAAGAGACATACTCCACTATGGCTGACAGACAAGACCATCCCAGCAAGAGATCAGAGAAATTTAGACATTGACTTTTGAGGAGCTCTTTCTTCCTTCAGAACTGATGACATAACAAAGCGTGAGGTTATTCTACAGGGTAAATGTCTAAATATATGCTAAATCCAAGTTACCACAAGACGGAGTAGATGGCCCTCCATAGCCTCATTTGCGCCAGCAGTAAGCTATGGCTTCAGAGAAAGTCAAACGCTAGATATAGATGCTTTTATAGTCAAAGCAAATTAATTGTTTTGTAAGTAGGGAATATTGGAAAACTTGAGAAAACATCATGCATAAAATAATACATGATAGCTTTTTTAAAGATGTCAGTCATGTTGCTCAGAGCTCCCCTGTAGTCCATGTTGCTGCAGTGCTATGGCTGTAACACCCCATAGGGTGTACACTAATAAGTTGACATATCTAGTGCTGCACACTAATAAGATGACATGTCTAGTGCTGCACACTAATAAGTTGACATATCTAGTGCTGCACACTAATAAGATTACATATCTAGGGCTGCACACTAATAAGTTGACATATCTAGTGCTGCACACTAATAAGTTGACATATCTAGTGCTGCACACTAATAAGATTACATATCTAGGGCTGCACACTAATAAGTTGACATATCTAATGCTGCACACTAATAAGTTGACATGTCCCCTCCCACCTCGCTAGTCCATGGACTGCAGTGCTATGGTAACATCACATACTCGAGGGTGCACATTAACAAGTCGACATGTCTACCGGTCCACACTAACAAGGTGATATACTGTGTCTCTCCTCTCTCTTCCTTAGTCCATGGACTGCAGTGCTATGGCTGTAACATCATCCAGGGCCAGAGGTACATGGACATTGGCTGCTCCAACCCAGAGGTCATCACCTGCACCCACTCACACAAGGGCTTCAAACATCGCTTCTGCATCAAGACAGAGAGCAGTGAGTCTGTTTCTAATGTTCCTGAACTGATGACTGTCTCAACCAATGCTTGTCTTCATCTTCATCTTAGCTGGATGCTATAGATTTTCTCATTCACGGTCTTCCTTGTCTGTTAGTGAATATGTCGATGTAAGAGTGTTTATTGACCCACATTGTCCAGTATATAGAGAATAAACAGGAAGAAATCCCCTAACCTCTCCTCTGCACTCTTTAGCCACACAATTGTATGTCAAAAGGGCAAGATCTTATCTTGATGTGAAGATTCCATGGCATCTTACTACATAAATAACAACAAGGGCTTTATTCCACCAAAGTTGTAAATAACAGTCAGTCATTCCTTTAGCTTACGTAAAATCAAAATAGAGAAGACGTAATATTAAAGACTTAATGATTACCACATAAGGAGTTCTGCTGACATCCATGCATGTAAGATCCAGCTGTTCTGCTGTTGACAGCTGAAGGAGCCACTCATGTAAAGGGCTGATGTGGCACTGTTTTCCATTTGCTCAGGGAAATAATGGGGTCAGAGAAGACAAGAATGACAGGGCTGTGCTGAAATGGGAAGCAGGATCCCTTTAAACAGCGTCTTGGGGATAATCTATACCTATTCTTCATATTAATCCCATGGGTTCAGCTCCACACGGGCGGCTGGCCGTAGAGGCGGCTGCTGTTTCAGAACTGGCTTAGAGTCCCACTCCCCTCGCTTTGTCCCCAGCTGGGGACTGACACGGCTGGTCCCCACCTGGACTGTATCCACCGTCTCTGTATCCAGCTGTCCCTTTCTTTTTTTCTCCCCAATTCCGTGGTATCCAATTGTTTTTAGTAGCTACTATCTTGTCTCATCGCTACAACTCCCATACGGGCTCGGGAGAGACGAAGGTTGAAAGTCATGCGTCCTCCGATACACAACCCAACCAAGCCGCACTGCTTCTTAACACAGCGCGCATCCAATCCGGAAGCCAGCCGCACCAATGTGTCGGAGGAAACACCGTGCACCTAGCAACCTTGGTTAGCGCGCACTGCGCCCGGCCCGCCACAGGAGTCGCTGGTGCACGATTAGACAAGGATATCCCTACCGGCCAAACCCTCCCTAACCCGGACGACGCTAGGCCAATTGTGCGTCGCCCCACGGACCTCCCGGTCGCGGCCGGTTATGACAGAGCCTGGGCGCGAACCCAGAATCTCCGGTGGCACAGCTGGCGCTGCAGTACAGCGCCCTTAACCACTGCACCACCCGGGAGGCCTCAGCTGTCCCTTTCTTATGACTAATGTGGGATTTATAGCTCGTGAGAGACATACGTTTTCCGCTTGGATTTAAAGAAATCATTGAGGAGGGCGTTTTTTCTCAAGGGTTGTCTATGTGCCAAGTGTTATGGAGTGTTTGATGGCTTAGCTGGATGTCCTTAGTAGTTGTACAGCAACATCTTTCCGTCAAGCGCCAGGTTTTAACTTTTTTGCTCTGACTTACAGACATGCACATTTTTCAATCTATTGTACACATATGATGTGTACTAAACTACCATTACATTCAACAGTTTATCACAAGGAAAAGGGAGCGATCCGATGATGTAATTCTGTTCTATGACAGCATCCCTCTCTGCACTCCTTTGGCTCTCAAGGACTTCAAAACACACATGAATACAACATACCATTAATTGTGTCTTCTGCCTCTTTCCTGCTGATCTCACCATCTACTTGTCACTCTTCTTTGACACTGACTTGTCTCTGTCTTCCTGTCATTTCAGCAGCCCTGGGAATTGTCCTGACCAGTGGATGTGCCACATCAAGACACTGCCAGCAACAAGAGCTGCCTGGAGTACGCATCCACTGCTGCACCTCAGACCTGTGTAACAGCACCCCCAACTGTCAAGCGAGCACATTGCATTACATCTACGCACTGGCAAGCCTGCTACTGCTGAGGTTGTGGTTGTGATATGAGGTCACACAGCTTGTACTTGGACAGATGGAACTCTGGATAAACCATCTATGAATGACACTTTACATGGCTAGTTCTCTGTGTCTCTTCTCAGCTCTATGTGTTAAGGGTCTGAGACTGAGAGGAGGGTTGTACAATACTGTACATCAGAGCAGGTTTTGTGAAGATGAATTTTCGCAGTTTTTTTTATTTATCCCAATGTGAGAAACAAAGGCAAATAACTAAGCCAAGGTTCTCATAATTGATTATAATGATGATTTTATACAGTTATTAAATCAGTTCAGGAAGTGTCCCAGAGAGTAATGTTCATTTAATAAAACCATCGGTATGGCTAGCAAAGAAAAGGAAAAGCTTGTTCGCTTTTTTATTGTTTTCTTTGATTCAAGCTGCGATGCACGTTGCATGTGGCTTTTATTTCAGATTGTAAGATGGTGAGAAATAATGTCCAGTAAGAGTGAAATGTTGTGAAATACTGTATTAAAGTCATTAAAGTAATAAGACCATGTTCTCTATCCTACAACATACACTTGCATATATTGTTCATTAGTAACCAAATCACATTTTATTTGTCACGTGCCGAATACAACCTTACAGTGAAATGCTTACTTAAAAGCCCTTAACCAACAACGCAGTTTTAAGAAAATACAAAAAAAAAGTAAGTAAATGTAACAAGTAATTAAAGGGCAGTAGTAAAATAACAATAGTGAGGCTATATACAGGGGGTACCAGTACAGAGTCAATGTGGAGGCTATATACAGGGGTTACCGGTACAGAGTCAATGTGGAGGCTATATACAGGGGGTACCGGTACAGAGTCAATGTGGAGGCTATATACAGGGGGTACCGGTACAGAGTCAATGTGGAGGCTATATACAGGGGGTACCGGTACAGAGTCAATGTGGAGGCTATATACAGGGGGTACCGGTACAGAGTCAATGTGGAGGCTATATACAGGGGGTACCCAATGTGGAGGCTATATACAGGGGGTACCGGTACAGAGTCAATGTGGAGGCTATATACAGGGGGTACCAGTACAGAGTCAATGTGGAGGCTATATACAGGGGGTACCGGTACAGAGTCAATGTGGAGGCTATATACAGGGGGTACCGGTACAGAGTCAATGTGGAGGCTATATACAGGGGGTACCGGTACAGAGTCAATGTGGAGGCTATATACAGGGGGTACCGGTACAGAGTCAATGTGGAGGCTATATACAGGGGGTACCAGTACAGAGTCAATGTGGAGGCTATATACAGGGGGTACCGGTACAGAGTCAATGTGGAGGCTATATACAGGGGGTACCGGTACAGAGTCAATGTGGAGGCTATATACAGTGGGTACCAGTACAGAGTCAATGTGGAGGCTATATACAGGGGGTACCGGTACAGAGTCAATGTGGTAATATGTACATGTAGGTAGAGTTATTAAAGTGATTACGCATAGATAATAACAGAAAGTAGCAGCAGTGTAGAAGGGGGGGGGGTCAATGCAAATAGTCTGGGTAGCCATTTGATTAGATGTTCAGGAGTCTTATGGATTGGGGGAAGAAGCTGTTTAGAAGCGTCTTGGACCTAGACTTGGCATTCCGGTACCGCTTGCCGTGCGGTAGCAGAGAGAACAGTCTATGACTAGGTTGGCTGGAGTCTTTGACAATTTTAGGGCCTTCCTCTGACACCGCCTGGTATGGAGATCCTGCAATTCAGAAAGCTTGGCCCCGGTGATGTACTGGGCCATACACACTACCCTCTGTAGTGCCTTGCGGTCGAAGGCCGAGCAGTAGCCATACCAGGCAGAGATGCAACCCGTCAGGATGCTCTCGATGGTGCAGCTGTTAAACATTTTGGGGATCTGAGGACCCATGCCAAATCTTTTTAGTCTTCTGAGGGGGAATAGGTTTTGTCATGCACTCTTCACGACTGTCTTGGTGTGCTTGGACCATGTTAATTTGTTGGTGATGTGGATGACAAGTTCACAAGCTATATCATCGTATTGTTTTTATGTCTGGATGTGAATCAGCAAATAAATTTGATCTAGGGGGCCTACAAAATATGAACCTAGTTATCCTATGGAGTGAGTTGCAGTAGGCCCAGATCCCATTCCAATACATGTCTTTTTTTAAGTGTGGGTCTATAAATATGGAAGGCTGTTCCCGCCACTCCCCACAAAAAATCTGACTACAAGTTACGAGATACTAAATCAGAATTATGAGATAGTAAGTAATTATTATGAGATACTAAATCAGAATTGTGAGATAGTAAGTCATTATTATGAGCTAGTAGGTCATAATTATGCAATAGTAAGTCATAATAATAACAAGATACTAAGTCATTATTGTGAGATAGATAGTAAGTCATGATTGTGATAGTATGCTCTACAGATGGTAAATATGGACTATCCAAATAAATAAATAAAGTGTGACCAAAGTGTTCTCCCTGCCACTTTACAGCTGAGGAAAGGGCCAGGAGAAATGTAATCACTCATTTATATCGATGCAAGGACTCTCTTTTTGGGCCTTATTTATAATTATACAGATAACACAGACAGAACAGGTAGAGGGCAAAACACACGGATCCCCTACCAAATCAAACCCACCCCAACTCCCCCATACTCTGTTAGAGTCCCACCCAAAAAAACTAACTAAAAGCATGCATGATATACAGGTTTTACCCATGTTTTAAAGCTATACAGTGTTTGTTAAAAAATTACATTGTTTACAAACAATGGAGTAAAACATGCATACATTTGAGGTCTGATGAGGTAAGACCTTTGCTCATAAGGCATTTAAAAGTTACATTCTTCAAGAATCAATGGCTACATATTATACTTTTAAGGTAAAAATAATGTATGTACCAATTCAAAATGACCCCTTTAATAATGGAATTAATTCATTAAATTAAATCCATTATTAAAGGGGTCATTTTGAATTGGTACATACATTATTTTTACCTTAAAAGTATAATATGTAGCCATTGATTCTTGAAGAATGTAACTTTTAAATGCCTTATGAGCAAAGGTCTTACCTCATCAGACCTCAAATGTATGCATGTTTTACTCCATTGTTTGTAAACAATGTAATTTTTTAACAAACACTGTATAGCTTTAAAACATGGGTAAAACCTGTATATCATGCATGCTTTTAGTTAGTTTTTTTGGGTGGGACTCTAACAGAGTATGGGGGAGTTGGGGTGGGTTTGATTTGGTAGGGGATCCGTGTGTTTTGCCCTCTACCTGTTCTGTCTGTGTTATCTGTATAATTATAAATAAGGCCCAAAAAGAGAGTCCTTGCATCGATATAAATGAGTGATTACATTTCTCCTGGCCCTTTCCTTATGTCAACCAGATGCCATTAAACAGGTTCCCACTCACATAAAAAACTCTCCAATCCATTATTATGGAAATATATCACCACAAACACTCTCTCTATCTCCCTCTCCTCTCTCTCTCTCTCTCTCTCTCTCATACACAATGTGTGATTCATATGACCAGTCCACCTGGTCGTGCTGCTGCTCCAGTTTCAACTGTTCTGTATATCATGCATGCTTTTAGTTAGTTTTTTTGGGTGGGACTCTAACAGAGTATGGGGGAGTTGGGGTGGGTTTGATTTGGTAGGGGATCCGTGTGTTTTGCCCTCTACCTGTTCTGTCTGTGTTATCTGTATAATTATAAATAAGGCCCAAAAAGAGAGTCCTTGCATCGATATAAATGAGTGATTACATTTCTCCTGGCCCTTTCCTTATGTCAACCAGATGCCATTAAACAGGTTCCCACTCACATAAAAAACTCTCCAATCCATTATTATGGAAATATATCACCACAAACACTCTCTCTATCTCCCTCTCCTCTCTCTCTCTCTCTCTCTCTCTCATACACAATGTGTGATTCATATGACCAGTCCACCTGGTCGTGCTGCTGCTCCAGTTTCAACTGTTCTGTATATCATGCATGCTTTTAGTTAGTTTTTTTGGGTGGGACTCTAACAGAGTATGGGGGAGTTGGGGTGGGTTTGATTTGGTAGGGGATCCGTGTGTTTTGCCCTCTACCTGTTCTGTCTGTGTTATCTGTATAATTATAAATAAGGCCCAAAAAGAGAGTCCTTGCATCGATATAAATGAGTGATTACATTTCTCCTGGCCCTTTCCTTATGTCAACCAGATGCCATTAAACAGGTTCCCACTCACATAAAAAACTCTCCAATCCATTATTATGGAAATATATCACCACAAACACTCTCTCTATCTCCCTCTCCTCTCTCTCTCTCTCTCTCTCTCTCATACACAATGTGTGATTCATATGACCAGTCCACCTGGTCGTGCTGCTGCTCCAGTTTCAACTGTTCTGCCTGCAGCTACAGAACTCTGACCTGTTCACCGGACATGCTACCTTTTTCTACTCTCCCTCTTTCTCTCTCTCTCCCTTTCTCTACCGCTCCTGCTGTCTCGACCTCTGAATGAATGCTTGGCTATGAAAAGCCAACTGACATTTACTCCTGAGGTACTGACCTGTTGCACCCTCTAAAACCACTGTGATTATTATTTGACCCTACTGGTCATCTATGAACATTTCAACATCTTGAAGAACAATCTGGCCTTAATGGCCATGTACTCTTATAACCTCTACCTGGCAAAACCAGAAGAGGACTGACCACCCCTCAGAGCCTGGTTCCTCTCTAGGTTTCTTCCTAGGTTCCTGCCTTTCTAGAGTTGTTCCTAGCCACTGTGCTTCTACATCTGCATTGCTTGCTGTTTGGGGCTTTAGGCTGGGTTTCTGTATAAGCACTTTGTGACATCTGCTGATGTAAAAAGGGCTCTATAAATACATTTGATATGGCCAATATACCACCATTGGCTATATCCAGGCGCTCTGCATTGAGCTACGCATAAGAAATAGCCCTTAGCCATCATATATTATTAGCTTTATACCGCTTACGCCTCGATCCCACCGACAGTGCCAACAGTTTGGTACATTCATAACCAATGGAATGCTGTGTTTGCCTTGCAGCATTGGTTGCAGAGGCAGTTGCAATGCGTTCTGTGTGGTGCACACGTTGGATTTATTGAAGGTATGCGTCAAACTTTACCCATAGACGGCTTCACATGGTAGCAGAGGGTGAATGTTGAATTTTGTTGCACATATTCAGATGATGCTATGTACTATTTTGCGCGAAAACACTGTTAGTGTGATTGAGGCGTTAAGTATAACCCGGATATAGACGGTCTATGAATTGGCGTATGAGAACGTGAGTAGATTACCTTGAAAACAACGGGCGGACATCTTGGACGCAGTATCCAGTTCTTATTATACCGCAGTGCCTTTGTCCAAGAAGCCCATATACAACAGAGGAAACCCTGTGCAGTGCAAGCAGCCATCTTGGATAGACAGCCAAGGCAGATACCTCAGGCAGGATAACCTACAGATCCCTTCTGAGCAGCTCAAGACATAAAACCGACAATTCCCGGTGAGAACAAAAACACGATATAGACGTGCTCGTATCCACATATAACACATTTATAAAACTGTAAACATGTTGTCTTACATAGTAAACTAACAACTAGCTAACGTACTATGCTAATTTGCTAACATGGCAGCTAGCTGTCAAGCCTAGCTAACCAGTAGTTAACGTTTCCAGTCAACGAGTTTCATAAATTGGCAACGTTTACTAGAAGGGTGACTACTAGCTATCTAACGAGATGTATTTTGCTTTGTATATATTTGTTTTGACCATTCTTCAGTTCCCGTGGTTTTGGCTAGCCATTGTGGTTTTCGGTCTATCTGTATTTCGGGAACAGGCTGTTGAATTTCGGTAACTATCTAGTATAAGTAGCTAGCTAGCTGACCGGAAGAGTAAGTTGGCTAATGTTCGGTACCTATCACAATTGTTGGCGCAACATTTCACTTAAGGTAGCTAGTTTATCATGGTAACGTTACTGTCTTTTTGACCGACATAGTTATCTAGCTACCTATTTGTAGAGCCAATAAATTATGACACGCATTATGATTAGCTTGTTTCTAGCTGGCTAGTTAGCTTGTTAGCTAGCAGGTCAGGGACGATAGCTAACGACGTACGAGACTAGGCCCAATGTTATGGTCATAGCTAGAAATGTAGCTACTCCAATTAGCTACCCACCTCTCTCCAAGCTCCTTTGCCTGAATTAGCTAGATATACATTTCTCTTAGCGTCCAAACATCTACAATAAATAGATGTTAGCTAGCCAGCTATCTCAACAGACACCAACTGACGTTGCCACGGTTTGTGTTAACATCAGTTAGCCCGACAGCTAGGTAGCCACCCATGGCCAGCTGATGGATGGTGCTGCTTTATGGTGCTGAATCCTTAGCCAAATTAGTTTGTCAATCTTTTCCATTTCATGTAGCTAGCTATAATCAGACGTGTAGCTACTTGAAATGTCAAAGATCAGTCACAAGCCAACTGTATTGTTCTGCGATATTGTGTCATTCATCAAAGTACATCATTATTAACTTACTGAACAAAAATATGAAGGCAACAATTTCAAAGATTGTACTGAGTCACAGTTCATATAAGGAAATACATTCAATAGGCCCTACTCTATGGGTTTCACATGACTGGGCAGGGGCGCAGCCATGGGTGGGCCTGGAATGGTGTAGGCCTACCCACTGGGGAGTCAGCCCCCCCCCCCCCCCACACACACACACACACACACACACACACACAAAAGGGCTTTATTACAGACAGAAATACTCTTCAGCACCCCCCTGGGCTGGTGTGGTTACATTGTGGTCTGTGGTTGTGAGACCGGTTGGATGTAATTAGATTTTTTATTGAACCTTTTATTTATTTAACTAGGCAAGTCAGTTAAGAACAAATACTTTTTTACAATGATGGCCAAACCCGGAAGACGCTGAGCCAATTGTGTGCCGCCCTATGGGGATCCCACTCACGGCCGAACGTGATACTGCCTGGATTCAAACCAGGGACTGTAAGTGAAGCCTCTTACACTGAGATGCAATGCCGTAGACCGCTGCACCACTCGGGAGTACTGCCAAATTCTCTAAAACGATGTTGGAGGCGGCGTATGGTAGTGAAGTTTACATTCTCTGACAACACCTCTGTTGGACATTCCTGCATGACAATTGCACACTCCCTCAAAACTTGACATTTGTGTCATTGTGTGACACAACTGCACATTGTAGTGGCCTTTTATAGTCCCCAGCACAAGGTGCACATGTGTAATGATCATGCTGTTTAATCAGCTACTTGATATGCCACACCTGTCAGATAGGTGGATTATCTTGGCAAAGGAGAAATGCTCACTAACAAGGATCTAAAAAGATTGGTGCACTTTTTTTTGTGTGCGTATGGAACATTTCTGGGATCCTTTATTTCAACTCATGAAAATGGGACCAACACTTTACATGTTGCATTTATATATTTGTTCAGTAGCTCAGCCAGCTATCCAGTAATCACACAGATGACTAGGGACCTCACGATACAATATTATCACGATACTTAGGTACTGATATTATATGTATTCCGATTCTATATTGTGATTTTATTGAGATTCGATGTTCCAAACATATTGCTCACCATAAGTCTTCTGCAGAGGGACAAGGGAGAGCCATGAGTAAAACAAATTGGCTTCCTTTTTAGAAAGATGGAGAACAAGCTATGAAGGAAAAACTCCAGTAGTTTTGGTGCAGGTACAGCCATCTAATGCAAACATAATATTGTCAAAACAATAATATTCCGACATATAATCCCCCCCCCCACACATACACATACACCATGCATCCTTATCTAGCCTCGTCTCAGCCAGCTCATAATCACATAAATGTTTATTTGTTATGATACAAATTAGGCTTTGATTAGGTTGGAATATGAATGTATTCATGTAGAAGTGTCACCATATGACAGATACTCATCTGTGTGACATGAGCAGAGGCATTTGGTATTTTCTTGGCCTTGAATTTTATTTATATTAAATCCCTTATTACAATTGCACATCACACAGTAAATGAAAAGAAATGCACTGTATGTGTGTTGATTAAAACCACGTTCTGCAAGTGTTTTGTTCATTCCATCTCTGCCTTTGGTTCTGATCACAACCCAAAGGCATGTGCAATTTACTACAGGATTTGGATGTTGTGTGACTGCATAAAAATATGGCAATGAGTCAGAGAAGAGAGCAAACAGCCCATATGTGTGTGTGTGACACCGATTTTTATATTTGTTCAACAACAGGAAATGGATGTGATTAAAAAGAAAGAGGTGACCGCTCTCTGTTTTTATGAATCGGTGTGAGTGGATGGATAAGCATTGAGACTGCAGTTTGGTCACATGCTGCTCTCAATCACCCTCTCCTTGGATGGATACTCCACCTGGGCTTCACTCAGGAAAAGGGGAGTTTTCCCCCATCATTTACCCAAAGAAGGAATGGGCCTAGCGTTAGTGTCCAGAATATATGTGTTTGTGTGTGTATGGCTCTTGTAGTCGTATAGTTGCCGCCTTATGGAGAAACTCTCACATATGAGCCTGGTGGCACCACATAAGAGGGTCATGTGAGGGGTGGCAGTCAGGTTAGCAGCAAGGCAAGCAAGTAGTCAGGACCTCACACACCACTGACACAGTTGTTAACTCCAGGGGAAAAGAGTTTTACCACCGGTTTAAATTGGTTCCTTAGAAAAGCAGTCAGGTGTGGTAGACCACTTCACGGTCAGTGTATCAAATCCCTCACCAGAGCTTGTCCCACACCCTAAGTACATGATTTCCCCTACCTCCGTCAATTGCCTTTGTCCTTGTTTACCCCACAGCTTCTCTTCTGAACTCTCTGCACTATTGTTTTTAAAGCAGCTAGAGCTGCAAAGGGGAGTGTTTTGCTGCCGGGGTGTGTGGCCCCCAAGGGTCTCTGACCAACCACGTATTGAGAGGAAAAGGGTTAGATGACACCTTAACCTGGAATTACCCCACTCAGCCAATTAGCACGCATCCACTCACTTCTGTTCTGGATGACGCTGCTCTCTCTTCCCTGTGTAGTTTACTCAAACTGCCTCTGCATATCACAATGAGAGCATCCCTTTTCTTCATCCTGCTCCCCGGTCTCCTTTTCACTTTCTACTTCTGTCTTTCACCTTCTCCCATCTTCTCTCAATTCACCCTAGCTCAAAACAGAAGCATTTGTCATAGTGCTAAATTGTTTAGCAGGAAAACTTGGTCGTTGAGCAGCAGGCCATAGCACAGCTCTTTTTCTGTTTGGCACCAGGCTCTGTTGCATAGCGATTTGAATCTACAGACCTGCTTTAACTGCAATGTCGTTATAACTACTGTGTACTTAACCACAGGCTAAAGAGGAATTTCCCGGATAGAGGGAAACAAAATGGGACACTGGGATTACCATGATAACAGATGACTTAGTCACTGGTATTCACAGGTTGTACTTTATAGGCTACTATCCAGGGTGGTTGAATTTGAATTCGACTTGCATTACAGAAGTCAGCTCTCAAACTCCAGTGTTTAGACCCCCCCCCAAAAAAAATATATATATATTGGTCGCCCGAGACGTGTATTTTCCATATTTAGACACACCCTATGTTTGAATCAAATCAACTATATAAGCTTGTCTGATGCTATAAGCACTGTGATTAAAAATTAATACACAGATTACTGAAGAGGGTGTTATACCATTCTTGGCGATTGGGAAACAAGCAAACCCATTAAACTAAAGCCGTTATTATGGTTTCGATGTTATGGTCTTCAATGGTAAAAATCCCTAACACATTGTATAGTGTTTTCCAATGGGGTTGGGTGTAATGGTAAATGTCACTAATCACACTACATGTTTTCTAAGAATTTGATTGAAAAATACAATTGTATTTTATTAGGGTTGTCACAGCATTTTAGTCACTAGCTGATTTCTCCATCAAAGTTTGGGCTTGTACGAAAAGTCTTCATATGAGAATTGCACCATACAGATAGCCCTCTCAGAGAGCTGCCATTTTTGACTATTCAAGGTCGAGTTGGGTTGAAGGACAAGCTGAATTGCTTTCATGGAGGACTGGCTCGACCACACAATGCATTTTCACCATGAGCAAAAGCTTTTTACCCAAAGTTGCAAAGAAAATGTTATCCATTTAACCCCCTAGAGTCGAAATCTAATTATCATAATATAAAAAATCCCCATCAAAATCTGTTAGTTTTAAGTTAGACATAAAACATTTTTTTTGCATGGGCTGCGTCTCAATCCGCCGATGTCGCCCTTCCACACCTGAGGTGAAAGGTGGCAGAGCTAGAGCAGTGTCAGACCATGAGACATCCTGAAAATCGGTCTTCTCACAACAATGTCTGTAACGCCAGACCGGTTTGGCCATAGTAACTTTTATAACCCCTCTATGGAAAAGTGAGTCTCCTTCTTGTGCTTTTTGAGGTGGACTGACTCCTCTGTAAACTACTGTCACACCCCTTTTACTCTGACTATCTGTGAGTCCTCAGAGCAGTTTGTTGCTTGAGGTTTATGAGGCAGAGTGGGAGCCCCCATGGCTAGGAAACACTCCATTGAACATGGCGCATAATGATAATGAACAACCCCAACATAAACACCTATTTGGTGCTATGCAGTTCTAGCTTTCATTGAGTGAGATTAGGCTACATCTCCAGAGAAGTTCTCTATCTTTGTCATGATGGAAAAACAAGGGGGTAAGTGTTTTTTTAAATTTGATTTATTTAACCTGAATAATAACCAATTAACTAACCATTTTACTGATTTGACTGCTGACCTAGAGATTGTAATTAGGGGTGTGAATGTTTAAACTTTTAAGCAAAATCTGGGATCCTTAACATTAAGAAATATCACTAATGGAAAAAGGTTTTTCACCCCTTAAAATGTTAAATCACATTGCAGCTTGCTCGCCTGCTCTCTCATCGCTAAACACACTCGCATCGTTAGTCTTCGGTCTGGTGCGTGTACAATATATTAGCCTATTCTTTGATGATAGGCCCTGCTTTACTGAAGTTGTGAGACATTGCCTGGTGGCTGACCTGCCTATACTGTGCCTCTCCCCGCTCGCTCTCTGTCCCTTGCTAGCTCGCTATGAAAGATGCAAGTGTTTGTTCTCGGAAGTACGGTCTCAACGTAGACTTTGATCTGAAGCCATTCTTGTGGTTGTTTTGATTTTGCTCTTCATTGTATATGTTTGTAGGTCTACGTAGCCAAATTGTATCTATGATCATATGCTATCCATTCATGTTTATCTGAGAATTAACCAATGATGTCAGGGCACACCCGGCCATGATTACAGACACCTGTGCGTCATTTGACACTATATAAGCTAGTGACCCGCAGTGTTTGTCATTATACCCTGATGAAGACGGCTTGTCTGTCCAAACGTTGGTAATTAAATGATTGTATCTGAGCTCCTAGAGTGGACGGCTCTCCGTTCTCGGAAGTACGGTGGCTAATAAGTCTCCTTTGTTCCAAAATACTGAATCTTTAGGAGTCGATTCCTAGCAGAAGATTTATTGTTTCTACTGAATGTCTTGGTATGTCACAGTATTTAACTAACTTTCAGGTAATTTTTTAGGAGAGGGCTGTCTGTGTGCAGGCAGAAAGTCTATGCACAGACAGTTTGAGATTATTTGATTGACAATTCTGGTTGCCTAATGATGGACGTTTGTCGAGCTTCAGAAGCAGTATTCCTTTACAGACAAACAAAAGAATGGCTGTTTTTTAAACCAGTGTTTGGAACCAAAATTGAGGATCAGAACCGGGAACGAAAGTGATCTATACTGTTCTGTAACAGAACCGTCATTTTAAAAGCATGGGAACCGGTTAATAACACTTTTTAAAAAACATTTTATTTTTTATTTTAGGCCACCAAAAAACACAGCAAAGCCCCTATGCAATGCCTTCACTCTGTCACTCAAACTTATTCCAGTGTCTGCCTGCTAGCTGAAAATCTTTGCCAGTGCGTGTAGGCTTCAACCTCCTCCGAAACTTAGGCTACGGGAGTCTATTGACATTACAAGCGTGATTCAGAAATGAGGAATATAGATTTTTTTATTAGAGAACAATGGAATAACTTGTTCAATGCTAATTAAGGAAACTATAGCTATCATGTTTCAAATTGGATTTATTAACTACAAAAAGGCAAGACGTGTTTATTTTCATTCTGGTTACGCTCTGCACACAAGCTTGTTAGCTAGCTAGCTCTGGTTGGAAGTTCAAAGATATTCAAGTTCTTCAATAGAAGCCGCTCCTTCGTAGGTATAATTCTGTGGGTCTAATTCAGATTATTTTTATTTATCCATTATTTTACCAGGTAAATTGACTGAGAACGCGTTCTCATTTGCAGCAATGACCTGGGGAATAGTTACAGGGGAGAGGAGGGTGATTTAATGAGCCAATTGTAAACTGGGGATTATTAGGTGACCGTGATGGTTTGAGGGCCAGATTGGGAATTTAGGGTTAACGCCCCTATTCTTACAATAAGTGCCATGGGATCTTTAATGACCTCGAGAGTCAGGACACCCGTTTAACATCCCATCCGAAAGACGGCACCCTACACAGGGCAGTGTCCCCAATCACTGTCCTGGGGAATTGGGATATTCTTTTAGACCAGAGGAAAGAGTGCCTCCTACTGGCCCTCCAACACCACTTCCATAATGCATGTCATAACAAGATGCCCAGCACTTCAAGCAAAGCTTCCTCCTCGGCTCCTCCACCCTCTCGCGCTCTCCCCGATCGCAGAATTTCAAGGAACAAAATAAATAGTTTCTGTTAAGAATGAAACTAATAGAAAACAATTTCGCTTCCAACTCCTGGTTTAAATGTTAAGCAAAATTGTCAGTTTGTCATATCCCTAATTGTAATGGAAAACTACAGATTGTAGGTTCATCATGGGATGGTAATAACGAGGAGTCTGGCTCTGCTGCATCTCATCTTGTTACAGTCCATAGTTCTGTTGTAAATAGGATTAAGGCTTCTTGGAATAACTCCCCGGACAGGCCCTCTCCGTGTGTGCGTGCATGTGTGATCTATGATGAGCCCCAGCCTGATTTTGCAGCCACCCTGAGAGTACTTGTTTGGCCTCGCTTCATCATCTAGGCTTAGGCCATTGTCTAGTCCTTTTACACAACCTGCCCACAAAGTACATCCCGACTCCAAATGATATTTCCGTTCTCCTGAAGTGTACACTTGTTCACTACTTCCATCAAATCTAAAATAATTAGATTGGTGAAGGCATGGGCTAGAGGGAGTTTCCACCATATTTCCTTTCAAATCAATGAAGGGCAGTGAGCAAGTGCACACTTTGGGAGGAAGAAGAGATGGCCTAATTGGGACAAAGCCGGTGTCAGTTGTCTGAAGCTTGATGACTTCATGCTGATTTGATGGACAGACATTGGTTTGGTTAGGCCATGTAGATTCATTTCATATAGATATTGGAGTTAAAGATACTGACTATGTTGACTTTGTGGTCAGATACATTGCTATCTGATGGTTTCATCTCCAGCTGTGTTGAATCTAGTCTCAAACCAGACCCTAGGCACAACAGTGACTACCGGCTGGTTTCAATGATGGACTCTTTTGGCATAGAGCAACTACATTACTGCCGATGTCACTACCTTATCCGTTTGAATAAAATACCAAATAATTTAGCAAAAGGGAGATGAGAGGTTACTTTTAAATGAGTGCATTTCACAATTGGCTAGTTTGCCTGAACTACTACCTTTACTAAAACCTCTAAAGGTTTAGCTTGTAAACTTTTGGTTTCGGATCGCAGCGTTCTAGCATGTCTGCCTTGTGATTTGTTGGGAGAGTTGTCTCTGAAGAGCACCCACCCCTGAAAAATATTTTTCCTTTATCGAAGTTTTTTTTCAATAAGTAACCCCTTTGTTATTGGCAAGCCAAAATAAGGTCAGGAGTCTGGCTCATCTCTGTACCCCACACATACAATTATCTGTAAGGTCCTTCAGTTGAGCAGTGAATTTCCAACACAGATTCAACCACAAAGACCAGAGGTTTACCAATGCCTCGCAAAGGACACCTATTGGTAGATGGGTAAAATAAAAAATGATGTATCGATTCACCCAGTCACTGCAAAGATACAGGCGTCCTTCCTAACTCAGTTACTGGAGAGGAAGGAAACCGCTCAGAGATTTCGCAATGAGGTCGATGGTGACTTTAAAACAGTCTCCCCCGTCAACCCATTAAACTCTGAGTATGGATCAACAACATTGTAGTTACTCCACATTACTAACCTAATTAACAAAGTGAAAGCCTTTACAGAATACAAAGATATTCAAAAACATGCATCCTGTTTGCATTAAAGTAATACTGCAAAAAAGGTGGCAAAGCAATTAACTTTTTGTCCTGAATATAAAGTGTTATGTTTGGGGCAAATCCAACACAGTTTTTCAGGATAAAAAAGAAACGGAATGGAGCTAAGCACAGGCAAAATCCTAGAGGAAAACCTGGTTGAGTCTGCTTTCCACCAGACACTAGAATATTAATTCACCTTTCAGCAGCACAATAACCTAAAACACAAGACCAAATCAACACTGGAGTTGCTTACCAAGAAGACAGCGAATGTTCCTGAGTGGCCGAGTTACAGTTTTGAATGAAATCTACTTGAAAATCTATGGCAAGATCTGAAAATGGTTGTCTAGCAATGATCAACAACCAATTTGACCAAGCAGGAAGAATTTTGAAAGGAATAATGGGCAAATGTTCCACAATCCAAGTGTGGAAAGCACTTAGACTTACCCAGAAATACTCACAGCTGTAATCGCTGGGGTGTGAATACTTAGGTAAATGAGATGTCTGTATTTAATTTTCAATACATTTGTAAACATGTTTTCACTGTCATTATGGAGTTTCTGTGTGTAGATGGGTGAGAAATCAATTGAAATCATGCTGTAACTCAATGTGGAAAAAGTCTAGGGGTATGAATACTTTCTGAAGGCACTGTAATTGTGTGGTCAGCCCAAGCACTGTACAATTAAATGGGATTGTGAGTGATGTCGACAGACAAAATGTATTGATAATGTGTGGTTTCTGCATGATACCAGATAGAATTGATTCATAGACCCACAAACATTGTCTCTGAATCCTATAAGCGTTCTCTCTCTCTTTTTCAGAGCCACAATGGCCACTGCACCGTACAACTACTCCTACATTTTCAAATACATCATCATCGGTAAGTGTGCTGAGGGAGTGGCGTGGAGGCCTGTATTTGTATACTACTGTGCTGTATGTGGGTCGCCCAGTGGCTGCAGTTAGTACACAACTCAGTGAGACGCTACTGCTGCTCTCCCTACACAAGCCCTGGAAGAGTTCCCATCAGGAGACTAGAGACTAAAACCCCAGGCCCTACCCATGACCTCTATCACAGCAGCTTATTTGTATGTAGTATGAGGTTACCACCTAAAGTGACTTGAAACATTTTCATCAATAATTGTTTTCCCAGGAAGCTAGCCTAAGCCAAGCTAAATTGTTTGTTATAATGAACCAACAATGTACTAGAGCAGGCTATTAAATAAATTACACGAATACATTAATTATTGCTCTCCTTCTGTCTGGTCTATATTACTAACAGAAAAAAAGTGAGTAATGAGCATAAATGGCTTACATTTGTGGAGGTGGTCCACTTTTCCAAATAGTGTTTTCCCATCTGTTTGGGACCTTTTTAAAACAGGGCAGTTAAATCACTATCTCAACATCTCTACAACTAGTTGTAGGTAGTTTACTGTGGTGCATTGAGGCCTTAAAAGCCCCACCTTAATGTCAACACATTTCCCTTCCTTGTCTGATTGTGGACCTGTTTGAGAACAGCCAAAAGGCTGTATGTTATGTTCTGCTTTTGTTTGCTGTCTGTTATGCAGACATCAAACGTGGTCATACAACACAAACACACACTTTACACACCACTTTAGCCCCATAGCTAGAGCAGACATTAGTGTATAGGCCTAAACAAACAAAAGGTGCTCTCCTCTCCCCCACTTGACTGGAGGTAACCATACCAGCCTTCCACTCAGTCAAAGCCCTGCAGGCCTATTCATACTGCCTCTTCAAGTGCTCTCGCATGTGTAGATAGAATCTGTTAATAATGTCTGAAGAGGAGAGGGAAGATGCTCTTTCTCTGCTACAACTAGGGCCCAGAGTCTTTCCTGGTCAGACCAAGTGGTCAGGGAGAACTCCTCCCTAGATGACATGGGAAATAAGTTAAATCTGCCAAAAAATTATTCTCCATCTTGTATGTTATGTTGAGATTGAACATGGATCCTAACACCTCCTCTCTCTCCATAGGGGACATGGGGGTAGGGAAGTCGTGTTTGCTTCATCAGTTCACAGAGAAGAAATGTAAGTACATCCCAGCTCCCCACTGACTCCAGACAGACCCAACCCTCCGACTCCATCTACTCTAAATCCCCTCTGATGCCATCAGACTCACACTGACTAGACCGGGCACGAGTCTGTCATCGTGCGCATGTTGATTTTGTCCATCCACCACAGACACGATCAGGACACGCAGGTTGAAATAGCAACGCAAACTCTGAACCAACTATATAAATTAGAGGACAGGTCGAAACAAACATTCATGGCCATTTAGCTAGCTAGCTTGCTGTTGCTAGCTAATTTGTCCTTCGACATTAACATTGGTTTGTTGTTTGACCTGAAATGCACAAGTTTTTTTCTTTCTGGATCTTTGTAGAATTTTGAGTCACACACAATTGTGTGTTCTCTACTCTGATAATTAATCGGATGAGTTCATTTGTTTCTAGCTAATCTCTCCTTTTGTGGACTTTATATGGTGGTTGGCAACCAACTTTTAAAGTCCATTACCACTACCAACTGGACTGGAGTGTGGACCTCAGTTCATCTTTCAATCACCCACGTGGGTATATGCTCCTAAAAACCAATGAGGAGATGGGAGAGGCAGGACTTGCAGAGCGTCAAGTGTCAAATATAGAACCAAGTTCTATTTTAGCGCCTGGCTATGATATATATATTTTTTTAATGGCAGTATTAGCAGCACTATGTGCAGATGCTCTGCTCTTCATTGGTCTATCTCGCATCTCATCCTGCATGGCACAGTCTCGTCATACAAGTGGCCCATAGACGTGGCTCTAAATGAACAGGCTGCTGCTTTGTCAGTGCTGAATGTCAGGTTTGAAGGCTTCCTCCCTGCCATTGGGTAACATTGAAACGCAGGTGGTAAAAACCAACTGGCAGGCTGATCTGCCAGTCTGAAATTGATACCACCTGCCTTCTCTGTTGCCTCACAATGGAGGTGAAGTGTCTGTATACGATCGAGAGCACCTGATTTTTCTGTGTGGTTGGATGTGCCTGTCGTACTGTGTGTGTATATGGGTTCTGTTAATACTTTCAGTTGGTGCTAGCTGTGTCACAGGAAGGCTGTTCTGTATGGTAGTTTATAGCGAGAGGGAGATTGAGCAGGGGAATGAGGGAGTGTAGTTACAGTAAAGCTGGGTGTACACTACATGCTTTTGGCCCTGATTAAGCTGTCCCAGACAAGTTTTTGAGATCGGAGACAAAATCCCCAAATCGTTGCCTACTCAGGCCACACGGCCGTCACTGGTGGTCGTTTAATGTGAGTGGGTTAGAGACACAATCTGAGGGCTACCGATGCCGTATTTGAGTAGTCCCAGACATGCCGATATATTCACATGCTTGATTTTATCAGCACAATCGGCAATGCTTTTTAAAATGTATTGTCACACAAATTGTGCAGTGAAATGTGTTCTTTTACAGGGTCAGCCATAGTAGTACGGCGCCCATGGAGCTAATTAGAGTTAAGTGCCTTGCTCAAATGAACATCAACATACTCTTCACGTTGTCGACTCGGGTATTTGAACCAGTGACCTTTCACTTACCACTAGGCTACCTGCCACCCTACCTTGTAGTGTGAGATGTGCAATGAACATTTGAGCGCGGTGACCAGCAAAAGCCAATGAGAGTTCGCCAGACGTTGTATCACATCACCCAGAATGTGACTACTAGTATGCATTTGTACTTGCCTTTAACCAAAGCCAGTGTCAAATCATTACACCTCTGTTCACAAGCAAATATTATATTTTATACCTCTGTTCACAGGCTAAATATTTCAACTAGATATCAACCAATTACGATTTGCTGATAACGATTTAATTGGTCTGTTTAAAAATAAAAATAAAGGTAATATATTTGTAATAGTGACAATTACAACAATACTGAATGAACAATGAATACTTTATTTGACCTTTAAGCAAAATCAATATAGTCTCAAATAAATAATGAAACATGTGCAACCTGGCCAAGATAAAGCAAAGCAGTTCAACACAAACAACAACAGAGTTACACATGGAATAAACAAACACACAGTCAATAATACAATAGAAAAGTCTATATACAGTGTGATGTATATTGCCTTCTAACATGCATTTCTTTTAACTAAATATGCAGATTTAAAAAAAGTTTTACTTCTGTGTATTGATTTTAAGGAAGGCATTGATGTTTATGGTTAGGTACATTTGTGCAATGATTGTACTTTTTTTTGCGAATGTTCTTTTGTTAAATCATCACCCATTTGGCAAAGTTGAAGTAGGCTGTGATTCAATGATAAATTAACAGGCACTGCATTGATTATATGCAACGCAGGACAAGCTAGTTAACCTAGTAATATCATCAACCATCTGTAGTTAATGGATTGATTGTTTTTTGTAAGATACGTTTAATGCTAGCTAGCAACTTACCTTGACTCCTTGCAGGCACAAGGTCCTTTTGATGATGCACTCCTGTAACAGCTGGTCAGCCTGCCACGCAGTCTCTTCGTGGAGTAACAGGTGGTCAGCCTGCCACGCAGTCTCCTCGTGGAGTAACAGGTGGTCAGCCTGCCACGCAGTCTCCTCGTGGAGTAACAGCTGGTCAGCCTGCCACGCAGTCTCTTCGTGGAGTAACAGGTGGTCAGCCTGCCACGCAGTCTCCCCGTGGAGTAACAGGTGGTCAGCCTGCCACGCAGTCTCCCCGTGGAGTAACAGGTGGTCAGCCTGCCACGCAGTCTCCCCGTGGAGTAACAGGTGGTCAGCCTGCCACGCAGTCTCCCCGTGGAGTAACAGGTGGTCAGCCTGCCACGCAGTCTCCCCGTGGAGTAACAGGTGGTCAGCCTGCCACGCAGTCTCCCCGTGGAGTAACAGGTGGTCAGCCTGCCACGCAGTCTCCCCGTGGAGTAACAGGTGGTCAGCCTGCCACGCAGTCTCCCCGTGGAGTAACAGGTGGTCAGCCTGCCACGCAGTCTCCCCGTGGATTGCAATGTAATCGGCGTCCAAAAAGGCAGATTACAGATTGTTATAACTTGAAATCGGCCCTAATTAATCGGTCGACCTCTAATTTCAACTCTGTATGGCAAGCATGAATATCTGACAAAAAATGTTTGAGGCTGCTTTGAGTCACCTTTTGTGATTAGACTTAACGTACCTAGAACATCATTGTTTTGGCCGTGTGGTATGGAGAATCCTCACGACCAAGAGAAGAATCTTGTAGTGTGCCCCCCTGTCTGCTCCACATGGTTTAGTGTGCCCCCCTGTCTGCTCCACATGGTTTAGTATGCCCCCCTGTGTGCCCCCCTGTCTGCTCCACATGGTTTAGTGTGCCCCCCTGTCTGCTCCACATGGTTTAGTGTGCCCCCCTGTCTGCTCCACATGGTTTAGTGTGCCCCCCTGTCTGCTCCACATGGTTTAGTGTGCCCCCCTGTCTGCTCCACATGGTTTAGTGTGCCCCCCTGTCTGCTCCACATGGTTTAGTGTGCCCCCCTGTCTGCTCCACATGGTTTAGTGTGCCCCCCTGTCTGCTCCACATGGTTTAGTGTGCCCCCCTGTCTAATCACACTCCAGAGAGAAGGGAGGAGACGAGGCAGGCTGAGGAAGTGTTCTGTCTACTGAGTCAGTCTGATCTAATCACCAAATCAAATGTATTTATATAGCCCTTCGTACATCAGCTGATATCTCAAAGTGCTGTACAGAAACCCAGCCTAAAACCCCAAACAGCAAGCAATGCAGGTGTAGAAGCACAGTGGCTAGGAAAAACCTAGGAAGAAACCTAGAGAGGAACCAGGCTATGAGGGGTGGCCAGTCCTCTTCTGGCTGTGCCGGGTGGAGATTATAACAGAACATGGCCAAGTTGTTCAAATGTTCATAAATGACCAGCATGGTCAAATAATAATAATCACAGGCAGAACAGTTGAAACTGGAGCAGCAGCACGGCCAGGTGGACTGGGGACAGCAAGGAGTCATCATGTCAGGTAGTCCTGAGCCATGGTCCTAGGGCTCAGGTCCTCCGAGAGAGAGAAAGAAACAGCGAAAGAGAGTATTAGAGAGCGCATACTTAAATTCACACAGGACACCGGATAGGACAGGAGAAGTACTCCAGATATAACAAACTGACCCTAGCCCCCCGACACATGAAAGCCATCCTCTCTTGGGGAATGCTGCTTTTTAGTTAGCTTTGCGACAGTATCAAAAAGGAATTTCGGATTGTTCACACTCCAGAGAGAAGGGAGGGAGACGAGGCAGGCTGAGGAAGTGTTCTGTCTACTGAGTCAGTCTTGCATGATGGGAGATGTGGCTCATTCCATTGAGGCTCCTCATGACTCTTGTTAATATGTGAGATTTAATTAATTCCACTGCCATCTTTGATTTAAATAAATTTCTGTAGGATTTAGGGGAACCTCATTAGATTCCTCCTTGCCTAGCCAAACAACCAGTGCCTTTTCCCCATCTCTCTGTCTCCTCCAGTCATGGCGGACTGCCCCCATACGATCGGCGTGGAGTTTGGCACAAGGATAATCGAGGTGAGCGGCCAGAAGATCAAGCTGCAGATCTGGGACACGGCGGGCCAGGAGCGCTTCAGGGCCGTCACGCGTAGTTACTACAGGGGGGCCGCGGGCGCACTCATGGTCTATGACATCACCAGGTACACACACACACACACACTCATGGTCTACGACATCACCAGGTACACACACACACTCTCATGGTCTATGACATCACCAGGTACACACACACACACACACACACTCTCATGGTCTACGACCTCACCAGGTACACACACACACACACACACTCTCATGGTCTACGACATCACCAGGTACACACACACACACACACTCTCATGGTCTACGACATCACCAGGTACACACACACACACACTCTCATGGTCTACGACATCACCAGGTACACACACACACACACTCTCATGGTCTACGACATCACCAGGTACACACACACACACACACACACACACACACACACACACTCTCTCTCTCATGGTCTACGACATCACCAGGTACACACACACACACACACACACTCTCATGGTCTACGACATCACCAGGTACACACACACACACACACACACACTCTCATGGTCTACGACATCACCAGGTACACACACACACACACACACACTCTCATGGTCTACGACATCACCAGGTCCACACACACACACCCACACACACACACTCTCATGGTCTACGACATCACCAGGTACACACACACACACACACACTCTCATGGTCTACGACATCACCAGGTACACACACACACACACACACACACTCTCATGGTCTACGACATCACCAGGTACACACACACACACACACACACACACTCTCTCTCTCATGGTCTATGACATCACCAGGTACACACATCACCAGGTACACACACACACACTCTCATGGTCTACGACCTCACCAGGTACACACACACACACACACACACACACACACACACACACACACACACACTCTCATGGTCTACGACATCACCAGGTACACACACACACTCTCATGGTCTACGACATCACCAGGTACACACACACACACACACACACACACACACACACACTCTCATGGTCTACGACATCACCAGGTACACACACACTCTCTCATGGTCTACGACATCACCAGGTACACACACACACACACACACTCTCTCATGGTCTACGACATCACCAGGTACACACACACACACACACACTCTCTCATGGTCTACGACATCACCAGGTACACACACACACACACACACTCTCTCATGGTCTACGACATCACCAGGTACACACACACACACACACTCTCTCATGGTCTACGACATCACCAGGTACACACACACACACACACTCTCTCATGGTCTACGACATCACCAGGTACACACACACACACACACACTCTCTCATGGTCTACGACATCACCAGGTACACACACACACACACACACACTCTCTCATGGTCTACGACATCACCAGGTACACACACACACACACACACACTCTCTCATGGTCTACGACATCACCAGGTACACACACACACACACACACACTCTCTCATGGTCTACGACATCACCAGGTACACACACACACACACACACACACTCTCTCATGGTCTACGACATCACCAGGTACACACACACACACACTCTCTCTCATGGTCTACGACATCACCAGGTACACACACACACACACACACACACTCTCTCTCATGGTCTACGACATCACCAGGTACACACACACACACACACACACTCTCTCTCATGGTCTACGACATCACCAGGTACACACACACACACACACACACTCTCTCTCATGGTCTACGACATCACCAGGTACACACACACACACACACACACACTCTCTCTCATGGTCTACGACATCACCGGGTACACACACACACACACACACACTCTCTCTCATGGTCTACGACATCACCAGGTACACACACACACACACACACACTCTCTCTCATGGTCTACGACATCACCAGGTACACACACACACACACACACACTCTCTCATGGTCTACGACATCACCAGGTACACACACACACTCTCTCATGGTCTACGACATCACCAGGTACACACACACACACACACTCTCTCTCATGGTCTACGACATCACCAGGTACACACACACACACACACACACTCTCTCTCATGGTCTACGACATCACCGGGTACACACACACACACACACACACTCTCTCTCATGGTCTACGACATCACCAGGTACACACACACACACACACACACTCTCTCTCATGGTCTACGACATCACCAGGTACACACACACACACACACACACTCTCTCATGGTCTACGACATCACCAGGTACACACACACACTCTCTCATGGTCTACGACATCACCAGGTACACACACACACACACACACTCTCTCATGGTCTACGACATCACCAGGTACACACACACACACACACACTCTCTCATGGTCTACGACATCACCAGGTACACACACACACACACACACTCTCTCATGGTCTACGACATCACCAGGTACACACACACACACACACACTCTCTCATGGTCTACGACATCACCAGGTACACACACACACACACACACTCTCTCATGGTCTACGACATCACCAGGTACACACACACACACACACACTCTCTCATGGTCTACGACATCACCAGGTACACACACACACACACACACTCTCTCATGGTCTACGACATCACCAGGTACACACACACACACACACACTCTCTCATGGTCTACGACATCACCAGGTACACACACACACACACACTCTCTCATGGTCTACGACATCACCAGGTACACACACACACACACACACACTCTCTCATGGTCTACGACATCACCAGGTACACACACACACACTCTCTCATGGTCTACGACATCACCAGGTACACACACACACACACACACACACACTCTCTCATGGTCTACGACATCACCAGGTACACACACACACACACACGCTCTCTCATGGTCTACGACATCACCAGGTACACACACACACACACACACGCTCTCTCATGGTCTACGACATCACCAGGTACACACACACACACACACACACTCTCATGGTCTACGACATCACCAGGTACACACACACACACACACACACACACACACACTCTTGGTCTACGACATCACCAGGTACACACACACACACACTCATGGTCTACGACATCACCAGGTACACACACACACACACTCATGGTCTACGACATCACCAGGTACACACACACACACACACTCTCATGGTCTACGACATCACCAGGTACACACACACACACACACACTCTCATGGTCTACGACATCACCAGGTACACACACACACACACTCTCATGGTCTACGACATCACCAGGTACACACACACACACTCTCATGGTCTACGACATCACCAGGTACACACACACACACACACACACACTCTCATGGTCTACGACATCACCAGGTACACACACACACACACACACACACTCTCATGGTCTACGACATCACCAGGTACACACACACACACACACACACACACTCTCATGGTCTACGACATCACCAGGTACACACACACACACACACACTCTCATGGTCTACGACATCACCAGGTACACACACACACACTCTCATGGTCTACGACATCACCGGGTACACACACACACACACTCTCATGGTCTACGACATCACCGGGTACACACACACACACACACACACACACACTCTCATGGTCTACGACATCACCAGGTACACACACACACACACACACACTCTCATGGTCTACGACATCACCAGGTACACACACACACACACACACACTCTCATGGTCTACGACATCACCAGGTACACACACACACACACACACACTCTCATGGTCTACGACATCACCAGGTACACACACACACACACACACTCTCATGGTCTACGACATCACCAGGTACACACACACACACACACACACACACACACACACACACACACACACTCTCTCATGGTCTACGACATCACCAGGTACACACAGACACTCTCTCATGGTCTACGACATCACCAGGTACACACAGACACTCTCTCATGGTCTACGACATCACCAGGTACACACACACTCTCTCATGGTCTACGACATCACCAGGTACACACACACACACACACTCTCTCATGGTCTACGACATCACCAGGTACACACACACACACACACACACACTCTCTCATGGTCTACGACATCACCAGGTACACACACACACACACACACTCTCTCATGGTCTACGACATCACCAGGTACACACACACACACACACACACTCTCTCTCATGGTCTACGACATCACCAGGTACACACACACACACACACACACACTCTCTCATGGTCTACGACATCACCAGGTACACACACACACACACACACACACACACACTCTCTCATGGTCTACGACATCACCAGGTACACACACACACACACACACACTCTCTCTCATGGTCTACGACATCACCAGGTACACACACACACACACACACACACACTCTCTCATGGTCTACGACATCACCAGGTACACACACACACACACACACACTCTCTCTCATGGTCTACGACATCACCAGGTACACACACACACACACTCTCTCTCATGGTCTACGACATCACCAGGTACACACACACACACACACACACTCTCTCTCATGGTCTACGACATCACCAGGTACACACACACACACACACACACACACACTCTCTCTCATGGTCTACGACATCACCAGGTACACACACACACACACACACACACTCTCTCTCATGGTCTACGACATCACCAGGTACACACACACACACACACACTCACTCTCTCTCATGGTCTACGACATCACCAGGTACACACACACACACACACACACACACTCTCTCTCTCTCATGGTCTACGACATCACCAGGTACACACACACACACACACACACTCTCTCTCATGGTCTACGACATCACCAGGTACACACACACACACACACACACTCTCTCTCATGGTCTACGACATCACCAGGTACACACACACACACACACACACTCTCTCTCATGGTCTACGACATCACCAGGTACACACACACACACACACACTCTCTCATGGTCTACGACATCACCAGGTACACACACACACACACACACTCTCTCATGGTCTACGACATCACCAGGTACACACACACACACACACACTCTCTCATGGTCTACGACATCACCAGGTACACACACACACACACACTCTCTCTCATGG